>NW_015666552.1:112666-117974 GCF_001515625.1 Sinocyclocheilus rhinocerous
TTTAGAGTCCCAGCCTCAGAGGAGACAAAACAGCAGTGGATTTATTGATTTATTTACTGTATATTGCTGCTGCCACACAGATCTAAAATAAACATGTGATTTATTTCCCAGCTGTTTACCTTCACAGACATAACCGACTGTTTTTTGTAACTCATGTGTGTTTTTAACGTAAACTTTTGAGTGAATAAGAACTTAGTTTAGTACTCACATGCTGTCTGGTGGCCGCTTTCTGTCCGTGTGCTTCGGATGTGTGCACTCAGAAAACCGTGTATCAGAAGTTTAAACTCGTATGGTTTAAAACGCATTATTTCAGCGCGATAAACATGATAATCAGACCAAAACAGATGTTTTTAGCAGGTCCGAGCTGTAATGGCGCAGCTCTATTTTGGAAAAGGGGCAGGGAGCAGCAGCTCATTTGCATTAAAGAAACAGGCCCGAAAAACTGTGTGTTTCTGCTTCCATTCAAAATAGGCATTTTCAAAATATTATAATAAATGATCTGTGGAGTATTTTGAGCTGAAACTTCACAGACACATTCTGGGGACACCAGAGACTTATATTACATATTGTAAAAGAACGTAAACACCATATGCTGTTCTGTGTCAGCTGCGCCATGCGGATACATTGTTTTTGTTCAGATCAAAGCACAAACAATGTAGAAAACGTATCTGCGTGGTGAATTCAGCAGATCAGGACAAGTACTGAGCCTGTCAGTGGAGATATGTTGCTTCAGATCAAAACCCAGCTGACCATGCTTCTTGTGGGCTCACTGTAAAGGAACTCATTGGATCTAACTGGTTTACTTGTCCAAGTTTCCTATTCATTCATTCATTTTTCATTCATTCCTTTTATTTATAAAGCACTTTACAACTACACCTGCAGACCAAAGTGCTGTTCAATCAACATACAGCTACATACAATACATAAAACACAAACAATCCAAATAAAAACACAGATACTAGCCCAACTCCTTGAAAGCTAATGACAAGAAATAATTTTTAAGCTTTGAAAACATTTATGGATGTAATCTCTCTAATCTCAGATGGTAGGCTATTCCAAAGCCTTGGACCTGCAACAGCAAAGGCCTGATCCCCTTTCAGCTTTAAATGAGTTAGTGGGACAGTAAGAAACAACTTATTTGTTGTTCTTAAAGACCTAGATGACTGTCGGAAAGTAATCAGCTCAGACACATAAGCAGGAGCCATTTCATGCACTGCCACAACAGAACCTTATATTTTATCCTGAAACCCACTGGTAGCCATCTGAATGAGGCCAAGATATGAGAGATGTGTTGACTTTTCTTAGCACTCACAAGCAGCCTAGCTGCTGCATTCTGAACTAGTTGTAAACGTGAAATAATGGTCTGATAGGACCCCACATACAAAACATTACAATAGTCCAGACGAGACAATATAAAGGCATTAATAACTTTTCTAAATCTTTCATCTACAAAATAGGTTTAATCGAGCAAGAGACCTAATCTGGAAAAAACAACTCTTAACCACAGCATTAACCTGCTTGTCGAATTTCAAATCTGGATCGAACACAACTCCTAAATTCCTTATTTGGTCATGACAGTAGGCTCAGTAGGCAAAGAGAACTCCCTAAGGAAGACATTAAGGTAGGAGAGGTTGATGAAGGAGACCCAGAACTCAAAAGGTCACAGGTTCATTCAACCAAGGCAAAGGAAGAGACGTCAGATCGCCTACAAAGGTTTTCGGATTGGAAGAGGGCAGTGCAAGCCATAGCTCGACTCAAACGTTGTGCGAGGAGGTTGAAGGGTTTAGTAGAAAGATCCAACAAAGTCACAACACTTGAAGAAAGAAAGTATGCTGAGCAATTCACAATTCGTACAGTCCAAGAGGAAGTGTTCGGCAATGAAATCAAACCTTTAAGACAAGAGAAGGAAGTTAATTCAAGTCATTCCAATAAGCTGTACAAGTTAAGTCTGTTTATTGATGATCATGATATCTTACGCGTGGGAGGGAAGATTGACACAGGCTGAGCTTCACCCTCATGGCAAGCATCCGACCATTCTTCCTAAAGGTCATCACTTATCTCATCTACTCATAACTTCCATGAGAAAGTGCAACATCAAGGTCGAGGGATGATTTTGAATGAAATTCGCTCCAATGGCATTTGGATTTTGGGATGCAGTAGTGAAGCGTTATCTCTTATCTACAAATGCATAAAGTGTAGGAAGCTAAGAATTAAGAAAATGCAATCAGGAGCAAAGAATGGCTGACCTGCCACCGGAAAGGATAGAAACTACCCCTCCTTTTGCCTATAGTGGCATGGACTGCTTTGGGCCGTTCTATGTTAAAGAGGGAAGGAAAGAGCTGAAGAGATACGGACTCCTGTTCACCTGCATGTGTTCGAGGGCCGTTCATCTTGAGGTACTGGATGATCTTAGCACTGATGCTTTTCTTAACGCACTGCATTGTTTCATTGCGATATGTGGCAATGTAAGTCAGCTGCATAGTGATCAAGGTAGCCTACCAACTTTATTGGTGCAAAGGGAGAGTTTCTGGAGTTGATGAAGGGAATGAACCAAGAATGTGTGAAAGAGCTAGGCTGTACCTTCATCATGAACCCACCTGCTTCCAGTCACATGGGTGGCGTCTGGGAGAGACAAGGGGTGTTTCCCAAACTGAACTTATGGAAGGCTGCATATCTCGACTGCCACGTCATCAAACATCGCTGAAGGCCGTCTCAATCGCAAGGATCCTTGAAAGGCAGCCTTCCTTTCGCGTCCTTCATTCAGCTGAATTTGAAGGATGCATGGGATGTATCCTCCATGACCTTCAATCACCCACAATCCTTTGTACACATTCCATTTCATGAAAATAAAAGTCAGTACTGAGCTTGTCTGAATTTATTATGCAATGTAGGCTAAGACAGAAATAATGTTTTCGGACATGAAAGGATAGATGTTTTTTTTTTTTTGGTGTAAATTACTTACTAAACGCTAAACTGCCAATAATTTAAGCCACGGGGATGATTGTGATTCATTGTATTGCATTTATAGAAAGCAAAATAATATAAAGATTTGTAATACAAAGTATTTTTCCAAAAATAAGTTTTATTAGTGTTTTTGTGCCGTGGATGCAAGTAGCCTACTTGGTATTGAAAAATGCGCGCAGATCTACGTCACCAGACTATTTGCCTAATCTTCTCGGTACTTTATAGACCTCGATGGAAACGCAGACAGCGACAGGTCTAGTGGGGAAAAAAAGTTGCTGGGACAAATTGTTCCTGGTAATTTCGGTGGAAAAGCGGCTATAGTTCTCAGGTAAGCAGCTATGCTATTTATAACAAATCATGCTTTGGTAAATCATAATTATGATATCAAAATTTGAATCTTTTACATACTAAATCATTTTTAAACCTTTCAAACCTTTACCTATCCTAGTAAAGTCACTAATTTACGGCCTCTAGTGGCTACAGTAAAAGAAAACGCCAATTTCGTAGGAGTGACGCGGATGAAGTTTGTCTCTTGCGAGGCGCCATCCTCAGTACCCTTTCCCCTTTCCCTCTCTACTAGTGAGATTTCCCTTTAACTTTTACTTTTTATACGTTTTAAATCCAGTGCCTTCGGTTCGTCATATTGTTGGTCTTCTTAGTTATATTCTGCGTGTAAGTGGCAATGATGTTCACGTCCACCGGTTCGAGGGGATTGTGTAAGTAACGTTACAGCTTAAAATCATCATGTCATGTAACGTTAGATCAGATCCTGCTGTCATTCGTTCAGATTAAAGCATAGTCATCATCGTGACCTTCATCCGAGTTTTATCGCACTTCACACATCATCTTTGCCTTCAAATCATTTTGCCTTGGCTCATGATTTAAGACAGGAAGTGTTGATGTCGTTTATAAAGTTGTGGGCGTGAAATCGTGCGCTCCTGGGGAAATGCGACATGACACACAGCTAAACAGATAGAGACTGCTTGAACTTTTCCTGAAATCACCATAATCACCATCTTCCTGGTAAACACCACCAAAGAGCTTCAGTTCAACACTGACTGATTGTTAATGATGTAATAATGACAATTCATTACTTATCCTTATGATGTTTCAAGCCTGTATGACTTTATTTATTCTGAGCAGGGTTCCCGCAGGTCCTTAAAAAGTCATAAATTGTACAAGGAAGTCATAATTATGATTTCAAGTGGTCTTAAATTTGGGTACAGACTCGAATTGCGATTCAGCTTAATGTTACGATTAAACTTCAAAAGGCTATGATTTTACTAAATAAATATGAGGTTTCAAAGTCCGTGCTGCGCTGCTTTGTGTTCTGCCGTTACCGGGCAGCTGTTGTTGTGAGTAGGGTATTCCTGCAATACCAGAAACAGGCTGTAGTTTCAGGACCGCATTTCTAGGACCCTATAGATTAAAAATATATATATATTTTATTTATTTATTTTTTGTATGTACAGTGCCTATAGAAAGTCTTCATACCCATTCATTTTTCTTGTACATTTTATGTTGCGTTGTTAAGCTGCTTTAAATTACTTTTTTTCCCCCCACATAAGTCTACACCCCACTCACAATAATGACAAAGCAAAACCCAGATTTAGCACAACTTTGCAAATTTATTAAAAAGGAAACACTGAAAAAAAAATGACATTGCACAAGTCTTCATACCCTTAACTCAAAACGTAGTTGAAGCACGTTGTCAACAATTACAGCCTCAGGTCTTTTTGTGTATGATGCAACAAGCTTTGCACATCTGCATTTGGGTTTTTTGACATTCTTCTCTTTAGATCATCTCAAGCTCTGTCAGGTTGGCTGGGGACCATCGGTGGACAGCCATTTATAGGTTTCTCCAAAGATGTCTGATTGGCTCCAAGTCCCAGCTCTGGCCAGGCCACTCGAGGACGTTCATAGAGTCGTCCCTAAGCCACTTCTGCATTGTCTTGGCTGTGTGCGTAGGGTATTTGTCATGTTGGAAGGTGAACTTTCAGCCCAGTCGAGGTTCTGAGCGCTCTGAACAAGGTTTTCATTAAGGATATCTCTGTATTTAGCTGCATTCAGCTTTCCATCTTTTCTGATCACTTCCCCAGTCCCTGCCGCTGAAAAACACCCCACCGCATGATGCTGCCGCTACCTTGCTTCACCGTTGGGATGGTATTATGCAGGTGATAAGCAGTGCTTGGTTTCCCTCAGACATGAACAAGGAATTGAGGTTCATCAGACCAGAGAATCTTTTATTTAGGTGTATTTTTGTAAATTCCAATCAGGGTTTCATGTATCTTTACTGAGGAGAAGCTTGAGTTTGGTCACTTTGCCATCAAGCCCAGATTGGTGG
>NW_015666552.1:119226-122222 GCF_001515625.1 Sinocyclocheilus rhinocerous
CCTTGTTGGAAGGGTGAACCTTTGGCCGAGTATGAGGTCCTGAGTGCTTTGGACTAGGTTTTCATTAAGGATATCTCTGTATTTAGCTGCATTCAGCTTTCCATCTTTTCTGATCACTTCCCCAGTCCCTGCCGCTGAAAAACACCCCACTGCATGATGCTGCCGCTACCATGCTTCACCGTTGGGATGGTATTATGCAGGTGATAAGCAGTGCTTGGTTTCCCTCAGACATGAACAAGGAACTGAGGTTCATCAGACCAGATAATCTTTTATTTAGGTGTATTTTTGTAAATTCCAATCAGGGTTTCATGTATCTTTACTGAGGAGAAGCTTGAGTTTGGTCACTTTGCCATCAAGCCCAGATTGGTGGTGTCGCAGTGATGTTTGTCCTTCTGTAAGCTTCTCCCATCTCCATATAAGATCATGGAGCTCAACCAGAGTGACCATCAGTGTCTTGGTTACCTCTCTAACCAAGACCCTTCTCCTTCGATTGATCAGTTTGGCCAGAAGGCTAGATCTAGGAAGAGTCCTGATTGTTTCAAACTTCATCCATTAAGGATTATGGAGGCCAAATGCTCCTGTGAACCTTCAACACAGCAGAATTTTTTGTAGTCTTCCCCAGATCTGTCTCAACACAATCCTGTCTCTCAGCTCTGCAGGCCATTCCTTTGACCTCATGGCTTAGTTTTTGCTCTGACATCCATTTCAGCTGTTAAACTTTATATAGACAGGTGTGTGTGCCTTTCCAAATCATGTCCAATCAACTGAATTTGCCACAGGTTAACTCCAGTCGGAGTATAGAAATTGTGTCTGTGCGAGACTTCAGTCCATTAGCCGCAGCGCAGCTTCACGTCTGATGTGTGACCCACTTAAAATGCAGTAAACGGTGAAACAATTGCGGTACAAATTAGTGTGATTATTAGTACTTTAATGAATGTAAAATAATTTTAATATAAATACTAATTTACAACATCTAGCAGCACAATGAACTGTTTTGCACAGCTAAATAGGCTAAATGGAGATTGCTGACACCCCCTCGAACACTGAACTTCACGCTAGCTCTTGCATTAAAAATTAGATGGAAAGATAAAAAATGAATAGTTTCCATAGATCTAGTCTTTGCATCAGTTTGTTTGATGTTTGAATCAGGTCTCCTCTGTTGGAATAGAATTGGCTAGTTGGCGCTGTCCCAAAAAATAGGGTCCTAGAAATGCGGTCCTAAACTGCAGCCTTCGGTATTGCAGGAACATTGGGTTGTTTTTTGTTCAGACTAATGGGAAAATCGACCCATGTTTTTACCCTGCAAACACACAGAGCTGTAAATGTGAACTGGTGGATCGATAAGAAGATAATTCGTTATAAAAATCTAAACAGTAAAATGTGTTTGTATGTTATTTAATTAATAGAATAATTTATTGATAATAATTAATACTTTTCCATTTTCTTAAAAATGGTTTAAAGGCTGAAATGTGAACTGTATAATTTAAAAAAACTTTTTGTTTTTGTGAAAACTTGTATCTGAACTGTAAATCATACTTTTTACAGTCATTTTACAGTTTAATAGTTTACCATAGACATTGCCCTACCCCGCTCATATGGTATTAATTTTATTTGTGCAGGTCTTAAAAAAGGTCTTAAAAAGTCTTAAATTTGAGCTTAAAAATCAATCTTTTTTTTTTCATAGTCTGAGAGTTATTTAGGTGTATTTTTGTAAATTCCAATCAGGGTTTCATGTATCTTTACTGAGGAGAAGCTTGAGTTTGGTCACTTTGCCATCAAGCCCAGATTGGTGGAGTGTCGCAGTGATGTTTGTCCTTCTGTAAGTTTCTCCCATCTCCATATAAGATCATGGAGCTCAACCAGAGTGACCATCAGTGTCTTGATCACCTCTCTAACCAAGACTCTTCTCCTTCGATTGCTCAGTTTGGCCAGGAGGCTAGATCTAGGAAGAGTCCTGATTGTTTCAAACTTCATCCATTAAGGATTATGGAGGCCAAATGCTCCTGTGAACCTTCAACACAGCAGAATTTTTTGTAGTCTTCCCCAGATCTGTCTCAACACAATCCTGTCTCTCAGCTCTGCAGGCCATTCCTTTGACCTCATGGCTTAGTTTTTGCTCTGACATCCATTTCAGCTGTTAAACTTTATATAGACAGGTGTGTGTGCCTTTCCAAATCATGTCCAATCAACTGAATTTGCCACAGGTTTAACGCCAGTCGGAGTATAGAAACATCTCAAAGATGATCCAGCGAAACTGGAATGCTCCTGATCTAAATTTCAAGTGTCAAAGCAAAGGGTATGAAGACTTGTGCAATGTAGTTTTTTCAGTGTTTCCTTTTAATAAATTTGCAAAGTTGTGATAAATCCCGTTTTTGCTTTGTCATTATGGTAAGTGGGGTATAGATTTAATATTATTATTATTTTATTATGTATTATTATAAAAAAAAGAAAATAAATTTAAAGCAGTTTAACATAACACAACATAACAAAATGTGAAAAAAATGAAGGGGTATGAAGACTTTCTATAGGCACTATATGTATGTATTAGCGGTTCATACTATTTTATAGCACTTGCTATTCAATTCTGTATATTATTATTTTGAAGGAATTATGTATTTGTTTAATTGTATACACTTCATTATTGTCCTAACCAACTCCTAACCCTAAACATACCCATTGGTAACCCTCTTGAAATATTTAACCTAATTTATTTCAGTATATTTTATATATATTCTGGTTTTAAATTCAGTTTTCTTGGAAAGAAAGACTTGTCTGTGCGAGACTTCAGTCCATTAGCCGCAGCGCAGCTTCACGTCTGATGTGCGACCCACTTAAAGTGCAGTAAACGGTGAAACAATTGCAGTACAAAGTAGTGTGATTATTAGTACTTTAATAAATGTAAAATAATTTTAATACAAATACTAATTTACAACATCTAGCAGCACAATGAACTGTTTTGCACAGCTAAATAGGCTAAATGGAGATTGCTGACACCC
>NW_015666552.1:122290-144600 GCF_001515625.1 Sinocyclocheilus rhinocerous
TCCATTTTCTTAACAATGGTTTAAAGGCTGAAATGTAAAGTTTATCATTATAAAACTTTTTGTTTTTGTGAAAACTTGTATCTGAACTTTAAATCATACTTTTTACAGTTTAATAGTTTACCATAGACATTGCCTTACCCCGCTCATATGGTATTAATTTTATTTGTGCAGGTCTTAAAAAAGGTCTTAAAAAGTCTTAAATTTGAGCTTAAAAATCCTGCAGCAACCCTGCTGTGGAATACTATTTTTTCTTTCAGTTTTAAGAGTGTACATTTTTAAATGACAGTTGCCCTAGAAAACCTGATGAAAATTACCATAGTAACTATAGTTTCCGAGATATAAGTGAGTTTGTTTTCTCATGGGAACAGATTTGGAGAAACTTTACATTACTCGCTCACCATTGGATCCTCTGCAGTGAATGGGTGCCGTCAGAATGAGAGTCCCAACAGCTGATAAAAACATCACAAAAATATACAAGAAATTCGCACAACTCCAGTCCATCAATTAACATCTTGTGAAGTCAAAATATGCGTTTGTAAGAAACAAATCCATATTTAAAAGGGGTCATATGATGCTGCTAAAAAGAACATTATTTTGTGTATTTGGTGTAATGAAATGTGTTTAAGGTTAAAAAAACACATTATTTTCCACATACTGTACATTATTGTTTCTCCTCTATGCCCCGCCTTTCTGAAACGAAAGGAAAACTTGAAATCGCATCATATGACCCCTTTAAGACTTTTTTTTAAGCCAAAACAGTTCTAAACAAATATGTGGATAGATTTTGATGTCAACAGGAGATGGACTTCTTCACTGGAGAAAGGGTTCTTAAAACGTTAGTTAAAACGTCTTAAAGGTGCAGTAAGCGATTTCTGAGAAGCGCTGTTGATATTTGAAATCACCAAAATAAACAAGCTCCAACCGAGCTTGATAGTACCGCCACCAAATTCACAAACATGCTGTGCAACACAGGCAACTCCCCCATCATTAGTGCACACGGCACTTACTGGTGATTGGCTAGGAGTGTATTTTGGTGCTCGGTGTGATCCACTTTCAACAGTGTTTCTCAGAAATTGCTTACTGCACCTTTAATGATGGATTTGTTTTTTTAAAAGCACAGCTTTTTACTTCACAATATGTTAATTGATGTACTGAAGTCGCGTGGATTGCTTGTTGATTATTGCAACATTTTTGCTATGCTCTTTGGTCTCTAATTCTGACGGCGCCCATTCACCCATGGCCTGAGTGTGAGTACATTTTCAGCAAATTTTCATTTTTGAATGAACTATTCCTTTAATTTAATTATTTTAAAGAAATTGTAGTCACCACCATGGTTATATCAGTGGTGACATAAACCAGTGTGTTTGACTGAATTTGGTCTACTCACATAATCACCCAATGGACCCATAGGTCCCCCATTTGGAATATTAACTTTCATCCACTGACATGACAAATGTTAGAAGTTATAATTTCCTTGGTGACACATTTAACAGTACAACATCTGTGCTGCGTCTTACAGATAAAGCACCCCTGTCCAAGAGCTTACTGCTGCTTCCTACAGTCCTCACTGTGCTGCTGACTGTGCTTCTGCCTCAGTACCAGGATCTGTTCATATACAACCTCCAGGCTGTCAGGCAGGGCAAGCAGGTGAGATATTAAACCAGTTGACCTAAAGAATTCAGTGCACTATATAATAATGCATACATTTTAACAATGTATATCGCTTTGGAATGTTTGCCCTTTTATTCTTTTTTTTATTACTGTTGTTAGTAATAATAGTGAGCTATTGTGGCATAAAAAATAGTTTTTGTATATTGGTGATTAGATGCTTAAAAATAAACTATATCATATTGGTCATAAAAGAGCATTATCAGTCATTCTATAGGCCAAGCATTCTGGACAGTTTTCAGATATAAACGATCATTTTATTGGACTGTTATTGTGTTTGTAAATATTTTTAACTAATAGCATTTTGAATTATTTCTAGTATTTCTAAACACAATTATCCTGTGTGTGTTCCATGGCTCGCTTGTAGTTCTGGAGGCTGGTGAGTGGACGGCTCATCTGCTTGGACCTGAAAGACACTTTCTGCAGCAGTTTGCTTATCTACAACTTTCGTATTTTTGAGAGAAGGTTTGGCAGCCACAAATTTGCTGTAAGTTTGAATAGCAGCACTGTTGTGTGTCTTCCTGTTTTTTTAATATGACATTGCAAAATGTATTCTAGACAAGTGACATTTTCAATACACTGTGAAGTACTGACACAATATGCTTCTGCTTTGTTATACCATAGACATTTGTGACCCTGGACCACAAAACCAGTCATAAGGGCCATTGATGTATGGTTTGTTAGGATAGGACAATATTTGGCCGAGATACAACTATTTGAAAACCTGGATTCTGAGGGTGCAAAAAAATCTAAATATTGAGAAAATCGCCTTTAAAGTTGTCCAAATGAAGTCCTTATCAAGCATATTACTAATCAAAAATTAAGTTTTAATATATTTACAGTAGGAAATTTACAAAATATCTTCATGGAACATGATCTTTACTTAATATCCTAATGATTTTTGGCATAAAAGAAAAATCAATAGTTTTGACCCATACAATGATTTTTTTGGCTATTGCTACAAATATACCCCAGCGACTTCAGACTGGTTTTGTGCTCCAGGGTCACATTTAAGATTTGCACCCATTTTCTACATAACATTCTCTACATAAAATTGTATGGTATAATAAATAAATAAATAAAAAATTGTAAATAATTTCTGGATAAATTTGATATTCAAAAATACCAATATGGGGCTGTACACACCAACCAGTTTAAGAAAAGGTGCCTGAAAGTCACAGAGAAACTTGGAACGCCTTCATCTTATCTGGCAATCAGTTGACTAATTTTTAAAGATGTTTAAGGGCGTGAGATTTGCTCTTCAGCCTACTATTTATGATGTGCATTTTGTTAAAATGCTATGAACAAAACAAGTCAATTTTTTAATTAAATCAAAAACCCTTTCATATGCTACCAAGCATTTCCTTTAACATGTTTGCCTACTCTACATTCACATGCTGATGACTTTAACCCTCCTAACTCACCCATCCCCTCCCCTCCCCCCCTTTTTTCATGTTTGAACTTAAAGTGGATGTTCTTCCAGCTGGACTGTGAGTGGCACGAGTTTCTACACCATTTTAACAGTTGGTCTTTAGTACAAACCGTTAGATGTTTTCAACAGTATTGCCACGTGCATTTACTGTATGCTGTAAGCACAAAATGTATTAAATCCTGGAACACTTTATGTATGTGAAAGTGCAGCTCTTTCCTGTGGAACAAACAATGTCAACTTCCCTTTTTGACATTGTCTTTTAGATTAAATTTCTTGTGTCATTGTATTGTTATGAAAGTATTCTTTACTGGCAAAACAACATCTCACCAATTTATAAAAGCAATACGTGTTGAAATGGCAAGGTCTTGTGAAAGTAAAGTACCCTCTTATTTCAAGTTATTTCCTTTGAGCTACTAGCTTTTAGACTCTTCTTAACAAGAGACTGGCATAGTGGTTTCCTTTTTTGATGTGAAAAATCGATTTGCCTTCTTGATAATCTTGCCATCTATCTAAGAACTCAGTCAATCAAAAAAAATGTGTTAAAAACGTTTGATGAAGTGTCATCATCTTTGAAACTTTTTCACAATCAAAGCATCTTTTTGATAGTTCAGTAGCTTTATTTTGCAATTTTTAAAACTTAGGAATGATTCATTTATTTATGTGTGAACCATTAACTGTTCTTAAATGAATAGTTCACCCAAAAATAAAACTGTACTCAACCTCATGTCATTTCAGACCTGTGACTTTCCATCTTCTGTGAAACACAAAAGAAAATATTTTGAAGAATGTTGGTAATCAAACCATTTTGGTGACTATTGACTTCCATTGTAAATTAAAAAAGAAAATCTTCTGTTTCATAAAAGAAAGGAAGTCATACAGTTTTAGAACAAGTGAGTAAATATTGACAGAATATTCATTTTTGGTGAACTGACCCTTTAACAGTTATGTTTTGAATGAAAAATGCTCAACATTTATTGTCTTTTTGCAGCAAGTATTTTTTCTTTCTCAACTTTGATGCCAGTGCTTGTCAAGCGTCCATCTGTTTCATTTCTGTTTTTGTCTGTGACTTGTTTTGCCTTGTTCTTGGCTTTTAAGTCTCAAGTTCGGCCCCACATACTGTATGTGTTTGTTATCACGTTTCATCACCTTATGTTGGCTTTTGTTGGCAATTTTTTTACTGACCTTCTCTAATATTGTTCATTGTTATTCCTGTGTTGCGGCGTGTGCCGAGCACATCGCCTGTGCCTGAACTTTCAGGGGAGGTTCTTCCAACACTAGAGAAGTGGGTGCCAACCTGCCACTTCATCATTCTCATCAGCTTCTGCTTGTAGCCTTTACATGCAAAAAAGTAAACAAAGGGATCCAGGCACGAATTTAAGTTCATAAGGCACACTGTAATATGCAGCGATATCTGAAAGGACTGTAGCTCCTTGCAGTCCGGATCATAGATAAGTTTTCGGATCATGTATTGCAGAAGGTCTAGATGGTATGGGCTGAAACACACCACAAACACAAATACCACTCCTGCGATCACTCCTCTTGCTTTTTTGGTCCTTCCAGAACGTTCTGTCAGCCGGTTCGACTTTGCTGCTAGATGTAGTTTACGGGTCAATATAGAGTAGCAGGCGATGATTGTCACCAGTGGGACTCCAAAGCCTAAAACTACCCCAACAATCAGCAAGTAGGGCAGCCCTTTGAAAAGGCCCTCAAAATTAGGGTATTCCATACAGGTGATGCTGTTGTCAGGCTCCGTTTTGGTCAAGTTAATGGTCAGGAGAGGCAGCGTCTGGGCCAACACCAGCAGCCATATGGCCAGACACACTAATCGGGCATTTTTCACTTTTCTCAATTTCGCCAGCTTCAGAGGAAACACCAGTGCCACAAAACGATCGATTGCCAGACAAGTCATGAAGTTTACTCCAGCATAGCAGTTCAAATAGAAGAGCAGTGCTATGGCTTTACATAGTCCTTCCCCCAGGGGCCAGTGGAAGCCAAGGCCGTAGTAAACAGCTCGGAGGGGAAGCGACAGGCAGAACAGGATATCAGACACTGCCAGGTTGGCGGAATAAAGCGTGATGGAATTAAGTTTGGTGATGTTTAAGAAGATCACATGAAGAGCCAGGGCATTGCTTAAAAGTCCCACTGGACATATGATGGAATAGGCCAGAGGTATGAGAACTCGGGCCACTGGACGATGGTCATACAAGTTGGTGCAAGAGACGTTTTGCTCTAAATCTGGGCTCATCTTAGTTATATACAGGAGAAATCACTGCAGAGAGAGAGGCAAAGGATTGTTTTAATGCATTTATTTGATCAAAAATACAGTAAAAACTGCAATATTGTGAAATATCATTACAATTTACAATAAATGTAATCTGTTTTAATATATTGTCAAATGTAATTTATGGCAAAGCTGCCATCACTCCTGTCTTCAGTGTTACATGATCCTTCATAAATCATTATATAATATGCTGATTTGATGCACAAGTAACATTTCTTTTTATTATCTGTGTTGAAAACAGTTAATATTAATTTATATTTGCCTAATATTCTTTCGTGCAAACCTTATTTTTTTTCTAGGATTCTTTGAAATTGAAATCTTTTGTAAACATTGTAACTTTATTATAAAGTGACAGTGTCTTTACTGTCACTTTTTATTCATTTGATTTGTCCTTGATGGAAGTAATAATTAATATAAAATTTCTTACTGACCTCAAGCCTTTGAATGGTAGTGTACAGTTTTACTATGAATAGTAATTCTGTTCTCAATATTGTTGATTGTAGTAAGTATGTAGACTTCTGTAGTTTTTAAGCTGTTTCCCTTTTTTCATGCGAGGCTTGTTTCTCTTCCACGTGTCTGTTGCTTTGTCTACAACCCTGCATTATTATGTTATCTGTTATGTTATGTTAACTATCTTAAATGAGCATTTAAATTACAGTTTGTGACTTTTTTTTACATTTATTTGAAATTAAATATAATCAGTACCACTTTACAATAAAGTTCCAATTGTTAACATAAGTTAAGTACATTAGTTCATATGAGCTAACAGTGAAAAATAGTAAATCGTTAATTAATCTTAGTCCATTTTAATTTCAGTATTTTACTAACACATTATTCAAATAAAATGTACTTTTTCCACGTGTCTGTTGCTTTGTCTACAATCCTGCATTATTATGTTATCTGTTATGTTATGTTAACTATCTTAAATGAGCATTTAAAATACAGTTTGTGACTTTTTTTGACATTTATTTGAAATTAAATATAATCAGTACCACTTTACAATAAAGTTCCAATTGTTAACATAAGTTAAGTACATTAGTTCATATGAGCTAACAGTGAAAAATAGTAAATCGTTAATTAATCTTAGTCCATTTTAATTTCAGTATTTTACTAACACATTATTCAAATAAAATGTACTTTTTTGTATCTGTTAACATTATTTAATGGACCTGAGCTAACACAAACTAACAATGAACAGTTGTATTTTTATTAATAACTAATGTTAACAAAGTTTAATAAATACTGTAATAAATGGATAGTATTGTTATTTAACTTTAGTTAATGCATTAACCAAGGTAAAGTGTCACCATATAATCAAATATATACAAATCTAGTCACTCATAAGCTTTTAAAAAAGCTTTTGCAGAAATGTTAATATTTTATTGTAGGCCATTGTGCAATGAAGAATAAAATAAATTAACTTCACACATGGTCACCATAAAATTTGATAAAAAAAAACCTTTACATAAATGTATATATTTTTAAATGTTTGAGCTTAATTTCACACTTTTAATTACACGATTTTCCAAAACACACACATTTTCATTTCTTCTGCCCTTTTTATCAAAAATTGAAAGAAATTATTTACTTACCGGATAAGATAGAGTAGATTTTCACTCAGACATTGGTGCTATATGTATAAATACATCTCTATATCTCACTTTTAAAGCAGCGTAAAATGCAGCAAAACCGAGAGTTCAGCATCTCTTCCTGCCTCTTTTTCACTGTCTGTTACTCTGTTCCTCTCTTATCTCTCTCTCTCTCTTTCTAGCAGCGTGGTGAGTCTGCTTAAAGAGATAGTTCACCCAAAAATGAATATTCCGTCAGCATTTACAACAGGTTGTTGTAGCCTGTAATAATTTTTTTCTTCTGTTGAACTCAAGAGAAGATATTTTGAAGACTGATGTTAACCATTGACTTCCACAGTATAGAAAAAATATGGAAATCAGTGGCTACCAGCAACTGTTCGGTTCTTTTGTTCAACAGAAGAAAGAAATGAATACAGGTTTGAAACAACATGAAAGTGAGGAAATGGTGACAGATTATTCAGTTTTGGTTGAACTCTTTAACTCTATATGGAGAAGTGAAATTATCTTGTGACTTTCATTGAAACATCTAGATATTTTTACGTCAGACACTATAGTTACCGTTGATCTGGATTGAATCCGCATTTAGAAACATGTTTAGTTTCTTAGTTTCCTAGTTTAAGACTTAGTAAGGTAGTTATTGCACAAGTCCTATCATTTTTTTTTTTAAATAAAGGAAACAGTAGAAAGGAAGTTAAAATTATGTGAAAAATAGCTAATGGAAAAAGTCAAATTTACGTAGTACTTAATTGAAGTGCTAGTTTGCGTAAGCTGTTACCCCACTTGTCATTCTTCTTAAATGGTTGATAAACCATATTCTGAGTTTTGTAATGATTGTTGCGTCATTGTATGTTGTAATGAGAATTTGATGTTTATCTGAAAAACTGCTTAACAGAGACCTTGCTATCTATCACCTTTGTCAATAGATAAATTCTTAAACCGATAAATTGTGTCAATGAAACATCCTACCGTACTACTTAGTACCCTTTTATTTCCTCTGTTATGTATATAATACTATATGAAGTGTTGTCAAATTAACTAGAAAAACAAGTGACTGTTCGCCAATGTATTGTTGCACATAACAATGTTTTAGTCTACATTACATTGGAAAATAATGATTAAGGATAGGAAAGAAAATGTTACTTTCTACGTAAAGGAATGTTTTAAATTAGATTTTAAAGAGATTTCCCCTTTTCTTCATCATGGGCAGGCACTATTACATGTCATTAATTTGCACATTTTCATTCTGTATTGTCATCTGACAGCAAGGTTGAGGATTCACTTGACTTTTCCTTCTGTGTCTAACTCTTCATTTTCTTTCTCTTTCTCAGATTGGGCCCAGTCTTTGCTCTCTTTGTGCCTTTCTACAGCTCCATCCCACGTGTTCAGGTCACTCAGCTTCTCGGCCACATCTCAATCACAAACAAGTCTCTGACGTACATTGTGGGCGCACAGGTGAGCTCAGACTGCCTTCACAAATCATCTTCACTTTAGTTTTCTGTACTTCTTTAAGATTTCCCACTTTGCTAGTTTATCTCAGAAGCTACACACAAAAAGTAAAAGTCATTGCTGCTTGAGATCTTAGGATAGTAAGTGACATTTACTGGCACATCTTTTGACGAACAAGTGAAGACAAAACATGAAGTTTAAACGGCTAAAAAGGTGCGGGGTTTTTCAAAAACACCAGATATTTGTTGCAAGAGTAGAAACCACAGATAAAATTTTGTAGGATAACAGAGACATGAGAAACTCTAGCACCTGAGAACCTATTCGTTGTGGTCTCGTGCTCTGGTCGGGTTTTGAGCTGATTTGAGATATCAGCGATAACAGATGAAGTTGCATACTTACTCGTTAGAAAAACAGACAAGGGTAAATGACTTTTTACCTTTTACCATTACAGTCTTTTTCAGTCATGCATTCACAACCATATCCATTTATACTAACCAATGTAATTTAATCTTGTAATAATAGATCATTAATTGGGTTTCATTAAATTCATGTTCATATTTTTTGTTCCACTCTTGCATCAAATAAGATGTTTCTTTTTATCGAACACTTGTTTATGGATGATTTAGTGAGTTAGCGTTACTGGTTTGTAATGCTTCAAAGATACTTTGTGGATGTGAAAGTGCTTTCTTCACATAGTTCTGAATTTCTTTTGTTTTTCTGTTGTTCTGTTATCTTGTCATCAGCTCCTGACCTCAAGTGCCTACATGTGGGTGGTTGCTTGCAGTGGACTAGTAAGTATAAAGTGGCTCAATTAAAATAGCATCATGTTTCTATGTTTCCTTTTTTGCATCTGTAATGGTCTTTAGTAAGTATGATTACATGTATATGATGAAATTCAATACAACCCACAAGATTCACTGACCTGAGAAGTTGCTGAACCTATGGAAATGAAGACTTTTTTTTTTTTTGTGGATGTTTGGACGTTCACTAGGTTAAAGCTACTATTACTATCACTAGGTTAAAGATTTACCATTAGAGCATTCAGTGATGGTGGTTTCTAGTAGGAAAAGATAAATAAAAATGAAAATACTGTCATCATTTACTCCATGTTGTTCCAAACCTGTGTAACTTACTTTCTCCTGGGGAACACAAACAACCCTCTCTCTACATTGCGAGTAAATCACTCGCATATGCGACTACATCTTCACTCTGGGCGACTAAATTATGTCTAATATTAGCCAATGGCTAATAAATTCTCAGATTTTACTCGCCAGTGTGTGAGTTGGAGGCTAAGTATAAGTTTAGCACAGATATATTTTCACTTGCTGAACACTGACTGAGCGCTTCTCTCCGTCAGGCGATCTGTGTTATTTTTCAGTTCATCTCAATGGATGCGCAGCGAACCTGTGTTTGACGTACCATAAACTCTAGTGTGAAGGCGCACGACTCGCCGCCGCTTTGCTTTTTTCTCACACGCAAAGAGAGAGACAGAGCGAGAGAGTCTTACATACCATGCAGAATTGACGCGCTACATGTAATCGATATTCTTTGTTGTATTTTCCTGTCAAAATAACATGTTATAATAATGTTCCTTTGGAATTCTTCAGCTTTTAAAGTCCCCATGAAATCAAAATTAAAGTTTTTTGGGTGTTAGTATCAATATGTTAGTCTTACGGTTATCTATAAGGCAGTGTGCTCCAAAACGGTGACAAAATTCGCATTTAGGAGACATAAGCATTCAAAACTCGTCACTTCCGCCAAAACGGCTCAATGATTTTTTTGACGTCGCATCGTACTTCAGCTTCTCATCAAACTTTCTGTCCAATCAAATGCTCTCTAGAATCCGAAGCGCCCGCCCCCTACACTATAAAATAGACGCTGAAGCCGCGGCTGAAATCGGTCACTTGTCCACAGAATTAGTATTTTCTGTACAGTGAATGGCACGTAGTGCACTATATAGGGAAAAATTTACTAGCCAATGGCGATTCAATTGCCAAGGGTTGACAAAAGAAGATATTTTGAAGAAATAACTGCTTTAGTCAGCACAATGTTTAGCTTATGGGGTCTGAAATAACTTTGAACAAGGTTTCGAACAAGTGTTTTCATTTTTAGGTGAAATATCCCTTTAACCCAGTCATCACATAGAGAACCGCAAATTATGTAATAAATTAATTCTGGGTTTTTTGTGTCTTTTAAATTTATCAGAAAGCATGTTGTATGCTCTAATGGTAAAAAAAATCTTTATGGTAACTTTAAATACCTAGTTACTTTAGATAGTCTTTGCTACCGCTGCAGAGTTTGCTCCGATTTCCATTTCCATCGTAACCACAACTTCTCAGATTGGTGGGCCACACTTTATGATTATGTTAAACATAATTAAATGTGTTGTTTGAAAAATAAAGATGAAATTGCTGTCTTCTGGCCCCAAGAATTTGTTTCATGAATGTCTATTGAAGTCTATTTCAATGCAAGTTGGTTCATGCAGGTGCCTATTTACGGCATGCATGACCAACTCCTATCTATTTAAATAGGGAAATACCAACTCTCGAAAGCTGCTGGCCAAACTCACAATGAAATAACAAAAACTGTTTCTAGAGTGCAGTATTGCATGTTGTAGTTCCTCCCATTCATAGCAATGCTTTGAAAAGTCTTTTTGAAACAGGAAATTGGGTCAGAAGACATTTTTATTTTTATTTTAATTTTAAAATGAATACTGTAGTGTTTTGTTTTAATCCTGTCACAAAAAATACACGGTGTGCTAATTCAATTTGTGGTATCAGAAGGAAAATTCTCATTTTAAAGAACATTGGATCTGTTAGCAAAATGAACTGCCAATGCATTTAGTCCATTTTCATGGACTAGGGAAAAATTTGTGTCAGCTTTTAGAAGTACACTTACATATACTGTAGATGGCTTCAAAGCTTATAGACATGGTCTAAAAGCAACAAAGATCTTTTGATTTGATAGTAATCTGGCTCCTTGTAGATGCCTTGTCTTGCAAGGCTTACATGCTATTTCTAAAAACACTTGTGTTGGTGTAAACACAGTGTTACTCTCATGTTTTTATGGTAACCTCTCCTGTTACAATCACTTTGTTCCAGATTGCAGGCATGTTGTATTATAGTAATAAGTTGGCAGTCCAGAAGTTCATACGTGTTCCAGGATGGGCAGCCAGATGTGGTTCGGTGCTCCTAGAGCCGGTCTTCTCCAATTCTGAGCCCACTGCAGAGGCTCCGCTGGGGATGGGCGCTACTTTAGACATCCAGAGACAGCAGAGGATGGATATGCTGGACCAGCAACTGCTCCTGTCTCAGCTGGAACACCTCAGGAGAAATGCACAGCAACAACAGGCTCAGGTACTTCTACAATACTTTTGTTCTGAACTACCTGGGGTGACTGCCTTATAGCATTTTAGTTATCAGTCCAGACTTTTAACCATTGGGTTATTCTACAACCCCTTCACACGACAGAGAAGAACTAGCCTTGCCATGAATGGCATACAGCTTACTCCTTCCAAAGATCAGATGAACATCTCACTTATGGTCAAGGTTTAGAACAGTTGTTCTTTACCTTTTTGAGTCAAAACCCCATTGTCCAACACTAATGAGGCAAGATTTTTCCCTCAGTATTAGGGTTGGGAATCAAAAATCGATTCCGATTCCAGAATCGGATACTTAATGTCAGGAATCTGATACTTGTTGTCAAATTAAAATTTAGATTCTGCCTATCGATTCCTATGTGCTTTTTTTTTTCTTCATCTGTGATGACCGGACCTAGCGATCTGCCAGGACCTTACTCGCTAATCTAAGCGCTCCAAAGTTTGGCTACATTTGCGATCAGAAGCCAAAAAAGCTAAGTATAATATCTGTGATAGCTAAACATGTTGCAAGAGAGGTGTCACCACCAACATGACAAAGCACTTTCATTTAATAGATCGTTAAAGATCGCGAATACGATTCAAACACAAACGTGATTCTGTTCCTAAAATACAATGATTCGTCTGTTTCATTCCTCAACCTTTGACGTGTGCGATCAATGTTGTGATCACTTGGTTCGTCCGTGCAGCGTACAATAACACCAGTGTGATTTGAACATTTAAATCTGCGTTCGCACTGCCGTTGACCTAAAGAAAGCAGCTGTCTGTCATGAATGAAACAGCTCGTTTGAGTTTCCCTCTTTTCCTCGGATTTCTTGGCTTTCAAATAGCTTGAAAAACCGCCGTGCACAGTTTACTTTCACTTTCAAATTAGGGGCAATTCAGCGTTGATTCAATTCAAGCAACAACAACGTCAAACTCAGAACTTTTATTAACTGCTCGATTCACTCTCCTCACGTGATAAATAAAATCTGATTCCTGCTTCGTGGTGCACTGTCGTTCGCGCACGGTTCGGCACGCTGCATTGAGCGTTTAGTTTTTAAAAGTATCTGTCCTCTAACTGAACTAGGCTAAATGATTTTTGTTACTATAAAAAAAGAAAGCTTGGAGGCACGGCATATACACCTTGATGTAAAATAAAATAAATAAAATACACAAAGTTTAAATAAAGTAATCAGCAAACACTGTGAAACCAAATAAATAAGAAACGAATGTTTAAAAAAAACTTCCAGTCAATAGGCTTTTCAAAATCTAAAATATTGCCAAACCTGCGCCTTTGCATTTCCTTTCTAAATAATCTTCTGCCATCGTCTTGTCTTTCTCACCTCACTCTTGTCAGTCTGCTCGATTCACTCTCCTCACGTGATAAATAAAATCTGATTCCTGCTTCGTGGTGCACTGTCGTTCGCGCACGGTTCGGCACGCTGCATTGACAGTTTAGTTTTTAAAAGTATCTGTCCTCTAACTGAACTAGGCTAAATGATTTTTGTTACTATAAAAAAATCAAAACGACGGTGGGGGGCGGTGCCGCGGTAGGCAAATGATGTAACCGGTGTTGCGGCTTAACACCGGTATAACCGAAAACACCGTCTATCGCAGCAAGCCTAATACCCAACCCTACTCAGTATATTTATTGAGGGGAAAAAATAAAACATTTTATGTGACTTATGTCTTTTTTAGCATTTTAATTAAGTTTGATTATTTTAATCTACTAAAAATATGAACAATGGGAATATTAATTGTATTCATAAAAATATATTAGAGTAATTTTAAAGGGGTCATATGATGTTGCTAAAAAGAACATTATTTGGTGTATTTGGTGTAATGAAATGTGTTTATGCGGTTTAAGGTTAAAAAAACACATTTTCCACATACTGTACATTATTGTTTGTCCTCTTTGCCCCGCCTTTCTGAAACGCGTTGATTTTTACAAAGCTCATCGGTCTGAAAAAGCGAGGTGAGCTGTGATTGGCCAGCTATCCAATGCGTTGTGATTGGCCGAATACCTCAAGCGTGTGACGGAAATGCAGAGAGAAAGGAAAAATTGAAATCGCAACATATGACCCCTTTAAGTCATCCTGCAGCCCCTTGGAAGTTTGTTGGGGCCTCCTAGTGGCTCCCAGCTCCCTGGCTAAGAATATCTCCGCAGTGTGACGTAGCAGTGTGTTATTGTCAGAATCAAAATCTCTTTTATTCACCAGTGCTTGTTATTGAGTGTTGGCAAGTGACTGAGTAAGTAGAGATGCTACTATCTCAACTACATCTTTCAGAGGTCTGACTTTTATTGCTGAACTTTTAGTACCAGGATTGTCCCTGTAATTAACGTTCAGCTGTTTTTAGTTCACAAATTGGTTTCAGATTCGAGTTCCTGTGCTATGTCCTGTGTTTTCGGCTTGTTTATGCAAATTAGTATTTGTGTTATAATTTGTCTTCTAGGTGTTTTTCTTGTATTTTATATAAGCTTACCTGTTCAGATATTATACAGTCACCTTAGTTGTGATCTGCTTTTTCAAAAACAGAAGTTTGTGAAATTATTGTGAAATTAGATTATTGGTATAATTTTTATATTCTAAATGAGTTGTAAGAAGTTTCCATTTCAAAGTTTTAAAGTATTTTCTTGATCGGGTATGTTCAAATAGTATTGGATCACAAGCCATGCTGTTTGTGGGAAAAACAGTGATGGAGGTCTGCTTACATTTCCAGAGATGAGGTATAGACATCAAAACTGCAATGAGTCATCTAGCTCCATTTCTGTATTTCTGTCACTCTGGTTGGACAAGATGTTCAGTGATATGTCTTGTTTTTCATCTTTTTTTCCATTTATTTTCTCTCAATGTTTCTGAACAAGAGGAAGTTAATGGTTTCCTGTGAGCAAACACAGACAGCCACATGGTTTCATCACGGATACCTGATACAAGTGCAGATCATTTTGTCCTTGATAAAAATCTAACTGAAAATGAGAAAAGCTGTTATTTTCTGGAAATGATATGGATAATTAGCATAGAACATTCTTGTTTTCTCTCATGTTTTAAGACCTATGTGTAGCTATGAATTAGGCCTAGAGTATGTTAGCATTGTAGTTGATAAACCTGTAGTAGGATTATGAATATGAAGTAGGGATAATGCTTGCCGGTTGTTAAGTTTGTCTTTTATTGGAGTTTTTGAATGTGGAGAGAGACAGAAATCACCACAGTTACAAAAAAGCTACCTCTATTGGACTACAGTAAGATAAGATAAAGAAATACACAGCAAGATACACTGTCTATAAAGTTATATAAAGTAAAATTTACATTATGCTTTTCTTCTTTATTGTATATCTGATTATATGAACTGGCTTCTCAAATGAGAAAAAAAATGTAGGGTGGGACTTTGTCCATCGTTTGCTAATTGCTGCAATCTGATGTGAGTGACAGGTGACCCCACACAGATGCAGAAGTGACGTCATTTAAAGGCGAGATGTTTTTGAAAGGAGAGGGGATGATTTTTATTAGGAGGATGCATGAATTTAAAAATAATGATGTGCACATTTATAATCAAATTTGTGATCATTGATAATAAACACTGCAATGTTCCATAAAAATAGGAATTGTCCGTTTTTATTCCATGGTGACTTTAAAAAGAATTCCTGTCATTAATTCAGCAGACAGGTCTCCTGAATTGGAACAGATTCTTCCCGACTCTAAGGCACAGAGGACAGAACCGGCACCATGAGGGTCCCCAGCCGCAACAGCCCCCTTATATGCACCCGCCGGATAACACAGCTGTGGCTGAGGAGCAGGTAAGATCATATTACAGATTTTGGTCTTTATCTCGGTTTATTAACCCAAAAATTAAAATTTGCTGAAAATGTACACTCGTGCAGGCCATCCAAGATACAGATGAGCTTGTTTCTTCATCAGAACAGAAGAGGAGAACTTTAGCATCACATCACTTGCTCACCAAACAACACAGTAATCCACGGCACCCATTCACTGCAGAGGATTGATTTGTAAGGCAGTGATATAATGCTAAATGTCTTTAAATCTGTTGTGATGAAGAAACAAACTAATCTACAACTTGAATGGCCTGTGTGAGTGTACATTTTCATTTTTGTGTGAACTATTTATTCAGTTCCACCTTCTATTTGTTTAGCATCATGGGTTGCTAGATTGAACATAATTTTTTGCCATATACTAACTTTTTAATGATACATTGCTGTTATCACCAGGTTGCAAGATTAATGGAGATGGGTTTCTCAAGGATGGATGCCCAAGAAGCTCTAAGAGCATCTAATAATGACATTAACATTGCAACAAACTTCTTGCTTCAGCACTAAGATTAAAATATATCGAAGATGACTGGGAGGACAAGGAGAATGAGTTTTTTAACTTCTATAAGATCACTAAGTTGAAAGTACTTAAGAACACAACACTGGTGTCATAACTACACCTGCTGGAAGAAGTTAAGAGCGCTGATACACAACTCACAGGAGCTGATGATGTCACATCCTTTCTGACTAGACAGTGTGGCGCTCCTGCTGCTGTCTTGCAGTGCTACAAGGAGTTGACTTGCAATTGCAACCCTCTCTGGTCCACAGGATAGAGCCAACATGGTGGACAATTATACATTGTGTCTCAGGGCTTGTGCCATTTGGCATCGTCCTTGAACCTACATCGTCTTATAATTAAGAATTCTATAATATATTGATAAATTATTAAACCATGTGTTGTTTTGCTATAAGTAAACTGAATACCTAAGCTGTGTGTTTTTTCAGTCCTCCATGGAACACAAATGAGGATGTTTAACAGAATGCCCTGGCTGATCTTTTCCATATGATAAAGGTAGAGAGTGACTAGTGGCTGGCACGCTCCAAAATAAAGGAACTATAATGGCGCTTTTCCACTGCATGGTAGGGCTCGGTAGGGTTCACTTTTGTTTTGGGGGGGTTTTCCACTGGGTACAGTACCTGGTACTTTTTTTTTTAGTACCACCTCGGTTGAGGTTCAAAGTGAACCGTACCGTTACCAAAACGTGACATGTAAACTCTGCTGATCACGGATTGGCCGGAGAGAATCGTCACTACCTGCGTCACTGAACTTGCGACACAAACCAGCAAAGCCAGCGAAGGATCGAACGCAACTGTTTTGAACGAGCTCACCTTTTTTAACAACCAAAAATGGCTGTTTTGTTGTCTGTTGAGGATGTACAGACGTTCCTCTCGTTGATAGCAGAGGAGCGGATCCAGCAAGAGCTTGATGGGGCGACGCGGAATGAAAAAGTTTTTCAGGAGTCGCAGCAGTAGAGGTGGCGCAACTAACGACATGTGAATAATCCCGCCGTCTCTAAAGCGGTACTGAACTGCAGTGGAAACGCGAGCCGAGCCGTGCCGTACCGTACTGAGCCGTGCCTAGCCGAGTCGTACCACGCAGTGGAAAAGGGCCATAAGATACCATAAAAGTAGTCCGTATGACGTTTGTGGTTACTATAAGTGAGATAAAGTCATAATCAGTCCCTCTGTTTTCTGTGGTTGCACATATTTCAGCTTAACAGGTTCTTGAATCTCATAAAACAGGATATGAGATCTGTGGCAGAGGCCAAAATTTTATTTCGGTTTGTTCCTCATGCAAAAGCTCTCATATGACTTCAGAAGACTTGGAATATGGCATATTACAACTCTCTTTTGATGCTTTTTTTTTATAGACATCAATTTGTTGTGTGGAAAAGAGCAGCCTGAACATTCTTTCAAATATCCCTTATCGTCACAGTATTTTTGTGTTCACAAGAGAAAGAAAGTCGTGGTTTTTGGAATGACATGAGGGTGAGTAAATGATGACAAAATTATTTTTGGGTGAAATGTTTTTTTTTTTTTTGGTCGAAACTTAAAAGGGCTAGTTGTATGGCAGTGTATTTAAAGTACACCTGGATTTAGTGGATTCTTGAAGAGGCCACTGACACGCCATTTAATTCCGAATCAAAACTAATGAAAGTTTGGGAAACAGAAAGCACGAAATGTAATATTCTGTCAAAGCCTCAGATTGTTTTTTTTTAATTATTATTATTTTAAATTAAGTAGAAATACACATTTTGTCATTGTTATTGTGTGACTTTGCTGTCTGAAAAGCCTAAAAAAAAGTACCATGACTTTTATAGTGGTATGTTGAAAAGGAAACAAGTGGAACTTTCATGCCATAGTCATCCAGTTGGAAATATTTCTATTTTATGATGCTTAGAAACTTTTTCTGCACAATGAAAATTTATAATATTCAGAGCATCTTTGTGTTTATCGGAGAGTGGGACAAAACTTTTTTAACAGCATGATTTCTCTGTGGTACAAAAAGATAAGATGAAATATTGTTTAAACTCTCATTAAAGGGATAACAACAGTGTTGCTACCCATAACTGGCATTAAAGAACAGCCATTTAAATATAAATTATTATGATGTTATGCTAATAAGATTTTATTCATGTGAATGTTCTCTTGTTTATTATGCAAAACAGTGTTTGATTTTGTGTCTAATCAAGTGGTATTTAAATAAAAAAAATGTTTATATGAATTAATGTTCTTCTGACTGCCAGAAAAGCACTGGTCCACCCAAACGCTAAGCACTCCTGCCACTCTTAAGGTTCTGTGTTGAACACTCATTGTGGTCAAACAGTAGGTCTACATTGGGTGAGTAAATTCTTTAAGATGGTCTTTTGATAATAATAGTAATAATACCATTACTATAATACCAAACCATCATCCCAAACTAACTCAGCTCTCCGTGCCCACCTCCGTTTTAAATAAAAAAAATGTTTATATGAATTAATGTTCTTCTGACTGCCAGAAAAGCACTGGTCCACCCAAACGCTAAGCACTCCTGCCACTCTTAAGGTTCTGTGTTGAACACTCATTGTGGTCAAACAGTAGGTCTACATTGGGTGAGTAAATTCTTTAAGATGGTCTTTTGATAATAATAGTAATAATACCATTACTATAATACCAAACCATCATCCCAAACTAACTCAGCTCTCCGTGCCCACCTCCGTCTGTCAGTGGAATAATTTTTGGTTGCTCTTTTTCTCTTCATCTTGGGAAAAATGCATTTCACCAGTTTTACAGATTGAGATGGAGTCTGAAATTCAAATTTTTTTAAAGACTAAACTCATTCTATAAACCACCAGACTGGATTTTAACAGTTACTCAACCCAGTAGGAGTGTGTGGTTAGGTTTTGTATCTAAAGCTCACCCCATTCTTTCAACAGATGTTAGACAACAGAATACAATGTACAGTGACCCTGAACATACATCTGTACCTTTACCTCTTTTAAATCTGTTGTGCTGTCTATTCATATGTCACAAAATTTTTAAACGTAGTAGCTACACTTAAATAATGGATAAATGTCCAGCTTCAACAGTAAAAGCAATTAAACATTGATCATGTCATGTAACTCTGCATCTTTGTTATGTGTGCACAATGCAAGAAAAATAAGCCTCTTTGAAACGTATAACCATGTCAAGCAATAAGATGGCAGTGTTTAACTTATTCTGTACAGCACTGCGCCCAAGACAGAATACTACTAGGAAAATGATTAAACTTTTAACTGTTTGATTAAAAGAGCCACATATAAATACATAGCCTGTTTTTATTTTATTTTTTAATTTATTTTTTAATTGTGTGTTATTTAGTATGATTTGAGCTATATCCTATTTTCTAAATCAGAAATAAGAAACAGAAGAAATTAGAAAATAATATTAATGAAAAACAGTAGTGTACATGTGGATAAATGGCACTGTAAAACAAGGTATGAATGTTTAAACAAAAATAAAGAAATAAATGGTGCAGCTTTAATTTAACTCAAATAATTTTACCTGTATATTACTTCTGACAATACTTTCCAAAGCAACGTTTTGTCTTACAAAACCCCCAATCCAAAGGCAACAGGAAAAACATACCTCAAAACTAAAGAAAACATTTGAATTGCACTCCTTGTTTTCATACAATAGCTTTATTCTTTTGAACTAAAGCTATAGCAATGCTACTAAAGTTTGGTGTTGTGTTTTGGGTGAGTGATATCTGATAAATTGTAGAGCGCAGGTTGTTTACTTACTCTGGTGAAGTAGTCATAACAGACAGTAAAGCTTTTGGTTACAGGTCTGTCAGTCCTGACCTTTAAGGACATTCTTGGATTCAGTGGTCAGAACTGAAAGGTTAATGTGGTTTAGTCAATGTCATGCTTCAGCAAATGTAATGGGATTTGTGAAATGACACTGTGTGAAGTAGCCAGGAAGTTTTGGAGAATGAACACCAGAAAAGCAGCTTAAAGCAAGGGATCAAAGTTAAAGTCATTTGTACAATATCTGAATCTCGTGAATCTTTTGCTTTTAAAATTGTTTCATTTCACCCACACATTTCTACCAGTTGTTTTCATAAATCGCTCTGTGGCATAATATTATAATAAGTTTTAATAAGCATAATAAGTTTTGTAACCTACTAAAGCACACAGATTACATTCCGATTTGGAGGAATTAATGTAGAGTAAAGGTTTAGAGTAAAGCAGTCAGACTGTATGTACTTGGCCAAAGATCAACATAAGAGGCGGAATTATAAATGTAAATGGCCTGTGCTTAAATGTGAAAGACATTTACCCATGTTTGTTTTTTGTCTTACATAATATTGCACACAAAACTGAAAAAGTGCTCCAGTCAGATTACCTGACTTCCACGTGACAGAATGTTCCATCTAGGCTACCACATTGAGGTAATAAATTCATCCTCAATAAATTATTTTCTTCACAAGCACTTTGGTGCAGCTTACATTCTTTTAAAATTTAAGTATTAAACGAAGTCATACGTCGTGGAACCATCCAGTCTAACACTATTGATGATACATTGGGTGTTTCTCAAACGGAAGGCTGCATATCTCAGCTGCCGCCTGCCACGTCATCAAACATCGCTGAAGGCCGTCTCGCAAGGATACTTGGAAGGCAGCCTTCGTTTCGCGTCCTTCATTCAGCTGAATTTGAAGGATGCATGGGATGTATCCTTTGCGACCTTCAATCACCCACACTCCTTTGTAACCATTCCATTTCATGAAAATAAACTGACGAAAAACGTTTCAGTACTGACCATGTCTGAATTTATTATGAAATGTAAGACAAAAAATAATGTTTTCGGACATGAAAGCATAGATGTTATCTTTTGTTTTGGTGTAAATTACTCACTAAACACTAAACTGCCAGTAATGTAAGCCACTGGGAGACTAGACGGCTGTGATTCTTTGTATTGCATTAATAGAAAGCCAAATAATATAATGATTTGTGATACAAAGTATTTTTCCAAAACTAAGGCGGTGAGGGCGGGAACATATGTGGCGTATAGCCACGCGCACTTACTAGACTGTCTCATTCTAGCGTTTAATGCCGAGGAGGACTCTAACCTACAAGCCTCTGAAGGACTGAGCTAGGAAGGACGCAGCTAGCCTCGGTAGGATGCAGCCTTCCGTTTGAGAAGCAGAAGCACCCATTTTTTTCAGGTGTGAACTGTTCAGGAAGTTGAAGGATTGGCACCACCTGGTGGCCTTATAGTATCCATTCACTATCAGAACCTTTCAGATGTCGCATAACCCCACATCCTCCTACTCTTGTCAACCACCAGGACAGGAGGCAATATGTTTGTCAAAGATCAGGCTTGTGGATAACAAAGTTCATTTGTTGAGGTTTAAGGAACCACCTGTTCACCCTTGTATTAACTTTGGATACAAGTGGCATATCCCGGATCACCTGCTCATAGCCTACTATTAACCATATTCCTACAAGCATGCACTCTTTTTGAGAAGAAAAAGTTTATACTTTCGAGTGTGTAGCAGAAGAAATAAGCATGTGGACACACTACCATGTCATAAAGCTGTTGCAGAGATATGCTCATTTTGTCACTTAACTGACAAAATTTTATTTTAACATTAACATTTTAACATTTTATTTCATGAAATTTATCCTAATATTCAGAATGATATCACAATGGCCAAATATCTGTTTTGGTATTGTGCTATTCATATCTTTATGAAAGTTTATCAATTTTATTATTTTTTTTCAATGAGTTGTGGGCAGCATCAGCTGTTAGAAAATCTCTCAGAAATACTAGACCATCTGGCGACTTTTGGCATATTCTTTTCAACATACTATGCTTTGGGACATGTAGGATAATATGCACATTGGGACACAGGAATTGTTCAAACCAGTTGCAACTTTCTTCATAACAGGGTTGAACTGTTCAGGAAGCCGGATATTCATTTTCTACGATTCAGTAATATTCGTCAGTCTTCTCTACTGAGAAAAATGACTGACTGCTCTTTACCAGCATTTGCAATTCACAAGCATATACTGTACATTGTCCATCAGTCTCTGGAAGGGTTGAAGGTCATCCATGTAGATGCATTAGGAGCTTCTGGAGCTTCTGGAGATCAATCTTACAGGTTATGTGAAACGAGCCTTTTCAGCAGCAATAAAATGTGTTTGTGTGTGTGTGTGTGTGTGTATATATATATATATATATATATA
>NW_015666552.1:144655-146434 GCF_001515625.1 Sinocyclocheilus rhinocerous
ATATATATACATACATACATACAGTATGTGTGTAATTACTGGATTTTTTTATGAAATAAAACTTGACTTTAGTTTCTTTTGTAAATATATAGCAAGATTATATTGATAGAAACAAAATGTAGTTTAAGCAAAATGGTATATTAAAAACTAAGGATTTTTTTTTCAATTTTTATATTTATATACTGTTTATATACACACACACAAGAAAATACTAGTTCAGTCATTTTACTTTCACATTTCACATTTAATTCAATGTGTTATTTGTCTTTTTTGTAATTTTTTTCGTGACATTTGAAAGTAGTTTCAAAGTAAACCCTACACCAGATTTTTTTTCAGTATATTACTACTGTAATAATATGTCTTGATGAGCATTCATTTTTATTTTTAGTTCCTTGTCCAACTTGCTGATCTCTTATTTTTAATTTGATAATGTGTAAACATACCAAATGCATTTTAGGTAGACAATTTTTAAACATAAAATGTATACAAATGTTTGCACAAACATTCAGTAAAGCAAAAGAGAGAAATATTAAATATTCTGAATGTACAAATATTTCTTAAATATAGACTATACATACGGGAAAAAACACTAGGGGGCAATATCGAGAGTACACCGACTGATGTAATGAAATTTTATTTCCTATTGTTATGGGATGACTACAAAACTTTTTGCTGGATACTCTTGCAGATTTATTTAATTTGTAGTTACACACATAAATTACAAGAACTTTGTCAGACATTACTATGCATGTACCATCAGGTTGAGATTTTAATACAGGCTGATGTGAATATTTTATGAATATTTTTTCATGAATATTTTATACTCTCAGGAGAAGCTTCAGTCTAAATTAGTCAATTTAAATAGTCCTACCTGCACTGTATATTGCCAGAGTTGTTCAAGATTTAATAGTCCATCTTACAATACAAGACTGTATTCAGATTTTTTTATTTATTTTTTTGTAATTGATTAGGTCATTTTCTGTCATAAAACTACAGCAAAATAAAGCAGAAAATTATACAAAAGTGCTACTACATAATTTGTTACATGATGGGAATCTAAGTGCCAGTTTTTTAATCTATTATACAAGAGATTAATATGCACACAGCTAATCACTGTGCTCCTAAACCACAACTCCAGAATATTATATTCATGTCCTGTTCCTGTTCACAGTGACTCAACAGTAAACACCTGTAATATAATTGTAATAAAGGGTAAGAACTTTTTGCTTTAAAAGTCACTGTGAGTGTATGAGAGTAGCCACTAATATACTGTATATTCATATGAATATTTTTTATGGTGTTTCAATGACTGCTAAACCCATTTGTGGTCAGGGAAATGAACAAAAGCATAGCCGAACTTCAGCACATTTGGCAGCTTCCACACACCAATGCTTCAGGTTTTCCACCATTCCATTGGGACTTGTACAGTTTGTTTAGTTTCTGTTGCAAAATTTAAGAGAAATCTGCTCAAATCACATTAATTCAAGTCAAGACGTTAATAATGGAGAATGCAAAATGGTTATGCAATTTATTTTAAATAATCAATTAGAAAGAAAGAAAGAAAGAAAACCACATTATAAATAACTGCCATAAATTAGCCTACATTGAGTGGTCAGCAAACTTAAATTTACACCTCCATTCAAATGTTTGGAATCACTAAAACATTTAATGTTTGGGAAAAAATGAATGCTGTCATTTTACACTGTATTTTAACATAACACAGTCACAAAATTCAAATTATGTAACTATTTGTATGCATTAACAAAAAAAAAAAAAAAA
>NW_015666552.1:146503-159086 GCF_001515625.1 Sinocyclocheilus rhinocerous
AAAAAAAAAAAAAAAAAATGGAAGCCATTGTCATTAAGTGTTGATATGATAGGCTACTCAAGAAACTTTTTTATGGCACAGCTGAATAGGCTATTGTTGTTTGACAGCAGATGAAAATATTTTTGTATTGTGTCACAAGGTGGCTTTTTCTTAAATACACATACTTTTAAAAAAACTTTAAGAGTTTTATTTAAAAAGGTTAGGACTAAATCAAAATCACTTCTGACTGATTCCATTGCTCTAGCTAAGAGTTTCAGTTTCATCTATAATATCGTAAAATAGGGGAGGTGCTATGAAGTAAACTACGGTGTATAAGGACAATAGTTCTGATTGGACAGAGTCCATGAACCATCGGGAAGACAGCCACTCCTCTACCGCGAAACGACGCGAAAATCTTATTAACCACGTGAATATATAAGCGAACAAGTTCTTTCCACGCTTTTCAGTTATCCACATCCACGAGGAATGGGTTTATTGTTCATCATACGATGCAATTTGGGTATTTCCGCCGGGTGGTGCATTTCACGGATTTCCCGCAGAATTAATTTTCAGTAATATCTTGGTGAATTTATTTGAAAGACTTCACAAGACGAAACGGTATGTTTATACATTTACCAAGTTGGTGCAACATCTGAACATGTTTCTACGAGGTGGATTGTGATTAGGGTCAATGGGGTTGAAGAAAAGAGATGATAATATAGTTCGGGGTAAGGGGTGTGTGATTGCATGGATCCTCTCAGTTAAGGCAGCCTGAATATAAGAATACATTCAATTTAATGTCGCATATCAACAGGCTGTCAATAGTAAGTCACTTAAATAAGCAACCACCGTTTAAAGTCCACTTTAACGTAAAGACGTCCAGATGAGTCCGTTTAAGTGGGAGGGAACAGTTTTGTTTAGGTTGGCACCCTTGTTTATTTTGCGCCCGTTTTCCAAAATGATACAATCGAGTATTGGGGATGGTGGCTTTTGTAATCTTTGTTTTTAATTTTTTGTGAACAGAAAGCATTCATATATTTTTATCATTTGAACTAGATGTGTATGGAATATTGCAAACCACGCTGACATTTCGACGTTGGGAAATATATATTTATATGTATGTTCCTGGCCTTTTTTCACGACTGTTAAGTTGTCTCTTCTCCTGATTTCTCAGGGAATTGCACAGGAAGGTGTTCAAGGCTTCCCAGAAACTTAAGGTAAATTTTTCTGCTGTCACATTTGACTGGGTAATTGCTTGCTGTCGGCCCCACTGTGCTTTTTAGAGTTGTTTGAATGATCGTGTGGGCCTCGCACTTGTTTATATCCAAAGTTGTTATTATGTAACGGGAAATGTTGTTTTGCTCAGTCGATCAAACAAGAGAAATTTTTTTTTTCTTCAATTTAGGTAAAAAAATAATAATCGGCCTTTACGAATTAGCATTATAATACCGTAGACATAACATCTACAGGCTAAGCTGTGTGTTCTTTTAATAACACAGGGCTTGACAATTAAATGTAGTTAAAATGCCACAAAGTCAAACTTCCTGTTTAGGTCGAGTGCTTTTGTCCATTGTGTCAGAACACACACACACACACACACACACACAGACACAGGGAATCAGGTCTGAACATAACACCACGTTGTGTGGATTACGTAGGCCTATGTTCCTGTAGCATACACTTAGCATAAAGTCACTACATTTCTATGTTCAATTTGTATTTAAGTGTTTATGTTTGTAACTTTCGTCTTTTTGGGATTCGTCAGTTTAGTAGAATATCTGCTAAGTTAGCTTTAAACGATACATCACAATAGATTTTTAAAGTTGTTTTTAATTATTATTCATTCGTATTATGATTTGTAATATGTGGAGTATTTTTGTTGATTTATGACTGTCTACTGTTATTATATGAGAACGACTTTATGGAAAAATCTGATATATAGACTTGAACTGCTTTGTGTAGGCCTCTGAATACAATACTTTAGTACAATACTCTTTTAAAAAGAGTATCACTGAATTAAAAAAAAAAGTTTTTTAGTTTACAGCTAATGTAAATCAGATTATGTTCAAACACATGCAGAAGTGCTTGAATAGCAATTAGAGGTCGCTACATAGTTAGCTACAGCACAACCACATGACCAGATTTACTTTCCTCCTATGCAGCCATCCTCTAGTTTTTAGCATATGTGTTTCTAGACAGACAAATATTTTTTTACAGAAAAGCTTTTTAGCAAGGATATAACTTGCAGTTGTTGCCTTAAAGAGCCATTTCTACCTGCTGATAGAAAATAGAAACCCATAAAAATGAGTTTTGTTGTTACAAATGAATGTATATGGGTTGGTTCAGTGATGGTAAATATTTTTTGACTAAATAAAACCAGCTGATATAGATGTTACTATTTGTTTCAGTGTGCATATTCATGATTGGTGGGGACAAAATCGCAAATTTAACAGTCTTTAAAAAAACATAATAATGGACCACTTTGATCAATGAATATTGTGGTAGTTCAGTTTTTAGTGTATGTCTTGAGTGCAAAACCCAAATAGACAGGCTGATCAAAAGGTTTTTGTAAGTAACTATATGTAAATAAAAAACATTCTGAGAACAGTCACATGAAATTTGACATTTTCTAGATTAAAGCATTCCATCAGTGTGAGAAGGAAATATTAGATTCACATGTTCGTAAGGATTGCTTTTTGCTTATGAAGAACACATCATGTAAGCATTAGATTGTATTTTATAGATGCCACCATTTGAGGGATGTGTAGCAAATAACATTATCAAAATCCACTATGTAGCAAAGCACACACGGTACACTTGTGCAGTTGAGTAATTTGTATATGCATTGTTGTACATAGTGTGGTCCACTTTTAGTTGCAGTTGCTGTTTTTAAATGAATTTTGAATTAGTTTGTTACTTTTGCTATATATTAGGCACATTATAAGCTTATTATACCTATACACAAATGGTGCATAACATCTACCACTGTGGTTTGTGGCAAAGGATTGCGATTTCCTAAAAATTGTCAGTGTTTTGAGAATAAAATCTTAAACATCAAACAAATCAAAACTCAAGTTTAAATCAAAACTAAAAAAAGTGATGTCAATGTTCGTTTAATCACTTAGGAGCCACTCAGCTTTTCAAATGATAATATTAATAATTAATTATTAATTAATTATTAATTATTATCATTAGTAAACTATATAAAAGTTTTGTTTTTGTTTGTTTGTTGTTTCATTTCAAACATTATCAAGTTTATGTATTTGATAATTATATGTCCTCAAATATTCTGAAAAATGTACTCCGTTTACGATGTAAGTACTTAAAGAAGATAACTGCTATGAAATCATGATTTAAATATTCCAATTGTCCTTAAAGGAAAACACATCAGGTATCAGATTCAGATAGCAAACTAGATCAATACACATAAAAAATGGTAACCTAAATTGGTAACATCTGTATTAACTGGTTTTATTCAAAACAAAAATAATATTTATCATCACTAAATCAACCTCAATACATTAATTTATACCAACAAAATGAAAATCAAGTAGAAATAGCTGATAACAATTGCAGGTCATCACTTTTTGTAATGATTGTAATGATTGGGAAACATTTTATACAACAACTGTGCTCAGCATTACAAAGAAATCTACAAGACCGGTCCTTGTGTTCATTTATAAGTCATTTATTTGTTGTTCATATTGTTATTTGTCTGAATGTTCACATGCAACACAAATACTGTACATTTAAAAAGGCAAAGTTTTCTGCACTAAAGGGTGTTTGTGTTTCATAGTGGAGTCATGTTGAATCTTTAAGATTCAAATATAGAGAAAATATTTTTATTTGTAGGTTGATGATGTGTTTACAAATAGTAATTTTGTCAAAATCAAAGACATGAGAGTGAACGTCATCAACATTAGACCGAATCGGTCAATTTTAAATTAAATTTAGGGGAACAGATAAGGGAACAGAAGGATATAAGGGAAGAGAAAATTAAAATGCAATTTAAATTATAATTTACAACTTCATACAGATATAGTGACCCTCAAAGGTTGATAAATAAATATGTATTTTAAGGTAGTTTTATTATTTTTGTGAAGCTGTTTAAAAAAATGTTTATTATAGGTCTCAAAATTCTTTGAGGTTCTAGTTCTTTCATTCTTTTAAAATAAGATTTAAATGATGTAATTCAACAGATGTGTTTATTTGTGCGTCAAATTCTTTTTCTTTTAAATATGAAATGATTTTGATTGTTATTTGGACCAAGTTGAAAAAACTGTGACCAGTTCTTTCTAAACTTTTTGACAGCTGAAATGTAAAATTAAAATGATGTCATGAATTTCATAAAGAATTACAGCTTTTCAAAGTTCCAGAAAAACTTAGGTGTTTCTGACGAGGGTTGTTGTTTTCTATATGCGTTTGTGCTCAAGTGCTTTTTTGACATTGCTTTTTAATTGAAACTGCATAGAGAGATACGGTAGTACAAAGACAGTGCTACTGCAGTCAGTGGAAGTGGGCCAAGCAAACCGGCTTGTGTGTGTGCGCGTGCGTGTGTGTGTGTAACCAGAGCCGATCAGATGCCACACTATGAACAGGACTTCGGTTCTGTCACCCTGTGTCATCTGATGCACAGGAATCCTGTCACAGAACACATGTTGAATGTTCTGTAGGTGTCATGATTAGAACAGCAGATGAGTGTGTGAGAAATACAGAGTAAGAAAATGTTACTTCATATAACATGTTAAAATATTTAAAAAAATATATACAACTGCTGCTCAGTAATTGTTTTAGTTTATGAATTATGATCATGGCAACAGTAACCAACACCTGTATGGGGGGGATTTAATTGTGGTTTTACAGTCAACATGAAAACTGATTCATGTTCCTTGTCTTATTGTGACAGATTTATGTATTTATTTTCTTATTTATGTATTTTTTATATGTAATAACTTGTCTGTTTTTCTGTTAATTAGGGCTGGGTAAAAATATCAATTTTCAGAGTAGTTGTGATATTCATGTGAACACTCCTCAGGATTCTCTGAATCCCAAGATTGATCTTTTACTCTGACGGCTTTCAGTTGCCGGGTGAAAAGTGTTCGTGCAGCACTTCCCGTCCTGCAGATTTCTGCTAAACTGACTCATTCTGCTGCTAAGTTTGAACCTTGCTGTTAAATTTTCAGTCGATCATTTTTGTAATGCACAAACTTTGAAGATTCCCTGCTTTCCACTTGGTTCAATGTGGTGGTGCTCCCTTGATGCTGAATCTGTATGCTTTCCTATTATCCGTTTCTTTTTTTGTGAATCTAAAATGTGATGAAAGCCTGACGGAAGACTCTTGAGACGATTTACCAGTTTGTACTAGTTTGAAACACTGCACTGTTTAATTTTCAGCATTAGTAGAGAGGGAATTTCCTTTATATTATGTAAGCAAAATGGACATTACTACAGAAATATAACCACCCCCACCCCCCAAAAAAGAACCAAATCTCATCGAGTTCTTGTGAATTTGAATCAAATCTGTGTTTAGCCCTGCTGCTGATGTCAACTAATAGCAGTTTAGGCATAGTTTTTGCAAACTTGCATTCAGCTTTGCTCCATTCTGGTACAGTATGTAAAACCCAATTTTCACAATCCTGTTAATTAAAATATAAAAGAAAATCTAAAAAAAAAAGACTTTTTTTTTTTAGCGTCATATTTGATACATAAGGCTTTTATTGCTCATATAGTATGATATTATAAAAACTAAGCAAGAAATATGCAGTTTTGTGCAGATGCTCATATTCATATTGCCAAAAGTAAGATGAAATTGTGATAGCGTGTAATGCAGATCAATGAGATTTTTATAACCATATAACATAAAATGATATAAATCATCATCAAATATATCAGTTGTCACTCTCTATCTCCCAAAATTATGTCTTAGTAAGATTATTTAAATGTCTAGTTTTATGATCAAAACTGTAGTTTTAAAAACATATAATGCAGTGCAATACAATGATATTTGGTACTCACATTTGAACATGGAACATGAAAAAATGAAAAAAAAAAAACATATATCAGACTACAGAAGACATGTAATAGACCGTGTACAACTGTTTTTTCAGTGGTGATTTTAGGATTTTTTATTTTTATTTTTTTACTACCCTGTGTCATTTGAAAATTTCATAATACGAAAGTTAAATGGCAATTAAAGGTAACTTGTGTTTTCGCATTGACAGTTGTTGTGATATGCCTGGACAAAGAGGACCGTATCTGATCTGAACTCAGTACACCAGTAGAGGGAGTACAGACGGTATTAAGAGATTACGCGGATAAAACCCATCCCCATTCATCCTTTCTCTGTCTCTTTTCTTCTCATTGCCCGCATCCATTAACACCTCTCGTGGCTGTTTCTGGATATTTTGCATGGCAGTGATAGTCCATCAGGTGTTTGCAGTTTGTTTCTGTATCCATCTGTCTTTCTCTTTAAACACGCACACGCTCACACGCATTGACTTGATCACATTCAATGGTTTTGCCCCATACTATACCTAGGCTGAGGCAATGCTGATGACTTGGGGATGGTGCAGGAGTTGCCATGGTAACCCCATAGCTGGAGAGTGTGGAGGTATAGGCAGGTCGGCTGGGCTTTTGTTATGGATGGAGTGTGTGAGTCTAGAGCAACACAATAGCCCACTGAGACCAGCTCACAAGAGAGGGAATTTACTGGGAAAATTGTGATCTATAAGTACTGTGAGAAAGGTTGGGAGGCAGAAATCATAACGTGCTGTGAAAGCAGAGTGAGAGGAACACTCCCTATTTTCTGATGGGTGTCGGCTGTCGACAGGTTAGGTAGCATGTTTAAGACACGCATAGAAGAGTTGGGTATGAATTTATATCTATATCCAAAATAACTACTAAAACTACTAATGTAAAATAAATAAAAAATACACATCATCCTGTTCAGAAAGTTTACTCTAATCCCTTGTGTTCTTCTTGAGTGTCAGTGAATGTTTGTAGCCTCAGTGTGAAAAGATGGATGTCAAAATCATACAGTCACTCTTCTAAAATGGCTCAGATATGCAGAAGATGCTGGAAAACCAAAGAATGTGCAGGACCTGGAGGACTTTTCTGAATAACTGTTGAATAACTGTTGTATTCAAACAATAAATACCGTATTGTGGCTCAATATTGTGTCATGAAAGATCACTGTAGCATCTCTGTTCAAGCGGCATGTGTACTGATAATCTCTTCCACTACTAGTTAAAGCATGAAATAAACATGAATGAACATCAGAAGGTATCTTGTTTCAACCTTGGAAAGATGTTAATACACAATTTTTGAAGTTCAAATCCACCAACGTTAATCCACTCTTCGGTCTGGTTTGTTTGTTGGACAAAAATGGCAGATTCAGCATTATGATTGGTCAGATTGGCTGTCAATCAAACTCATCAATCAATTAAAAAAAACAAACAAACATGTGGATCACTGTTTCCAGCACTGTGAATGTGTGAATGTTTAATAGGATGTGTTCAATAAAATGTGTGTGTGTGTGTGAGAGACAGGTTTTTTTTTTAAATTCAAGCCAAAAAGTCACACATCACTGCACTTGTCATACGAACAACCAGTCAGTATTTACACTGACTGACAAGCCTTAAGTACACATTACACAATAAACGTTGTGTGACAAAAATGTGACAATGACTTGCACGTCATGAAGTAGTCAAGAACGGCAATTAACATAACATCTTAGCTCTTCAAGGCATTCATCTAATTGCAATTTGCATTGCAATGTTTTATTTTCTCAAATTCACCTGTGAATGGAGTTGTGAACTTGCAGGTCAGTCACCCACTGACCAGTTGCCCTGTGACAAGGGTACTGAGTAACAAGGTTCACTGTATTGTCAGTATTTCAGAGTTGACATTAGAAAGGTGGAATGCTTTAGTTATATTTACCACTCCCAGAAGTGATAACAGTGATATCAGTGCTGGATAACTTCGCTTCACTGCGTGGGAGAGTATTTATATTTATTTACTTTTTTATAGTGGATTTAAAGTTTCCTCCTATTAAAGCAATAGTTCACCTCATTCCAAACCTGTATAAGTTTCTTTCTTATGTTGAACACAAAAGAAAATATTGTGAAGAATACTGGTAATACAGGTTTGGAATAACATGAGGGTGAGTAAATGATGGCAGAATTTTCATTTTTTTTAGGTGAACTATTCCTTTATTGTCATATTACAGCTACTGTGCATAAAGTGTAAGCATCATAGCTGTATTACGTTTTGTGGTTGTCCTGCAGTTACTGTTCAGAAATCAGGCTGCACAGATTATACGTTTTTTATTGCATGCAGGACATTATTCTTTATTGAACTGAAGGTTCAGTAGCGGCACTGCACTACTGCTGAATAGCAGTGCAGAAAACAGTTTCCGTATTCAAGTATTTTAGCCTTATGTTTGCATTGACTGAAGTATTTCTAACAATTTCCAGTATTTTCTTAACCAGAACCAGTTCACCATTCCCAGCTGTCTGATCTCTGCATTGTGGTTTTGTAAATCGAGTCAGTCTTACCAAATGTATTTGCATGCATGTGCATTTGTATGCTATTCTGGAATGCAAAGTGTCTGCCTGTAACTTGTTCTGTTGCAGTATGAGACAGTGACGCAATCATATTAGAAGAGTCAAGAGTCACTCATTTCACTCTGGCACTCTGAATGTACAATGGCATGACAAAAGAAATTGTATTTGTATTTTTATCACATTCAAACAAAACAAAAAAACACAAATCAAGTGTACCATGGAAAAACGCAAACACAATGCATCTTTCTATTGTATTCACTGACTGCACATACTTGTACAGTGTGAATTATATTTTTGTATTTTGAAACAAAAGCTTATGACTCTTATAATTTGCTCAAAACAATTATTGTTTAAAATAAAATAATGAATCCTTCACTAACCTAACTCATTAAAACCGATAAATACTGAAAATGAAATAATGTCTGAATCTCTTACACAGTCTTAAGTCTTGCTTCAAGTCAGTCTTTCCAATTAAGCAAAAAGCTTCATAAATCTTCCTTCAATAAATCTTCCTTCAAAAAAAAAAAACCACACACACACCTCATCACTGATTAGTTGTTGTTCATCTGACCTCAAAACGAAACTTAAATAAAACTTCAAATATATTACCAAAGTAATATTGTTTGCAGAAATGTGTGTCTTTAAGAAATATGGTAACACACACATAAACCCACTAGGTCAGCTCTATAGATGCTGAGCTACAGGATATGGACACACACACACACACTGGGTCAGAGGATGAGGATCAGGTTGTGATGAAGATAATGCTTCTTCAGCCTCTTGTGAATCACGGGATAGCCATTGATCTGATGGCCAGGTTGGATCTGTATGCCATATTAATATTATTAAAACACATGGCAGCGGATTGTTAATTAGTCTGTAACTTCCATTACGGCAAACGCTGACACACACACATTGTAGAATTTTTTTTTCTGCATAAAACATGCATATTATATATTTGACAATGTCTATGGATAGTGTACGTGCTGGATTGTCTCTTTTTAACCCCTTCAGGAGGATTGGAGTGAGCCGAGTATGTGTATGTGTGCATGTTTGGGGGCAGGGGGTGTAACCACACTTAATAAAGGCCTCGCCTGTGTCTAATAATCCCAATCCCCTCAGATTAAAGGATGACGTGTCTGGTAGAGCGCTACTTGGCTCAGACTCCAGCCACGTTGTGTCCTGGTGAGGGAATACACCATGCATGAATTACTTAAGCATGTGGGGTTTGACAAAGCAAGAGTCTGTAACCCAGCGCGTTGATGTCACAATTTGTGGAACTTTTTTTTTTTTCCACGTCTAAGGAGGAATCTTTGGTGTCTGATCTGTAATGAATGAGTAGCTGCTTTGGAGCAAATCTGTGATACCTGTAGCAATGAAGATCTAGAACTCTCACACTTTCTAAAACTATTTTGTCCCGTCAGTCTTCATGATCACTGGAACATCCGCGCCAAGTTGGGCAAAGGTATCATTCACTACTAATCAAAAGTTTGGAATCAAGATCTTTTAATGTTTTTTTTATGTTTTAAAATGTAATTTAATGATGGGATGCAAAACCGAATTGTCAGCATCATTACTCCAGTCACATGATCCTTCAGAAATCATTCTAATATGCTGATTTGCTGCTGAAGAAGCATTTCAGTTTACCGTTCAAAAGTTTTGGGTAAGTAAGATGAAAAAAAAAAATTTTAATTCAGCATGGATAAATGCTGTTCTTTTGAACTTTCTATTCATGAAAGAATCCTAAAAATAAAAATGTTTTGCAGTTTCCACAAAATTATGAAGTAGCACAACTGTTTTCAACATTTATAATAACTTTTTCTTGAGCAGCAAATCAGCATATTAGAGTGATTTCTGAAGGATCATGTGACACTGAAGACTGGAGTAATGATGCTGAAAATTCAGCTTTGCATTGTGTGAATTTACTTTAAAACAGATCATTTTAATTGAGATTAGGGCTGTGCGATATTGAAGAAAAATGCGATATGCGATAACTCATTAAATAATGCGATATTGGATATGCGATACAATAATGCTTACAGTGCCACATGCTCAGATGAAACGGTTTTACTCAGCTGTTGCTGAGTCAGTTCTGTGAACTTCTATAACTATCTTGTGTCATATATATATGGTTATTTGTATGTATGTACCAAGAGTTCCTGTAAAACCGCACTTGAGTTGCGCACACTTAAGTGGTGAATAAAGCTCATTCTGATTCTAATTCTAATAAGAAAGCATCCCTACAACTTCTGAAAGTGAACGGTAGTGTTTTACTAGAGTGTTACATAAAAATATGTCATTTTAACATTAGTGTAATCATTTTAACACGAGTTTAGGAGCTGAATAATAAAAAGGAAAAATAAAACACTGCTTAGTATTTACTCTTTGAATTCAATATGCACTGATTCTTATTTAAGCTACAAAAGTTATTTAGGTAAGAGCAGTGAGTGATTTTCTCTTTGTCTTTTGTTCATGGCCCCAAATATTGCAAGCTGTAGCGATATGCATATTGTGATATGTACATTTGCGATATTTCGATAATTTCGATATATTGCACAGCCCTAATTGAGATATTCCAAGACAATATTACCGTTTTTGTTGCGGTTTTGATCAGATAAATACAGCCTTGGTGAACATAAGAGATTTCTTTTAGAAACATTAAAAAATCTTAATGATTTCAAACTTTTGACCGGTAGTTCAGGTATCAATAGTTGTTCTCCTTTGTCATACTGAGAGTCTTGTGTGTTTTCGAGTTCTCTTCACTGTCTTGTTTTTAATGAGACAGTGAGGGAGGGGAAACTCATATATATGCAAATCAGCCTTGTTTAGTATATTTATGCAGTAAGTATGCCTCTCACACATTGAAATATGGATGTGAGTCCTTAAATCTCATTTGCATCACATACATCTTGAGTGCATTCCAAGCGAGATATAATTGGCAGGGTATCCATGGGGGGAGGCGCATATGACATTTAAAGTGCCTGCAAGGAGGTCTCTGCCCAGTAGGAAATGATGTAGAAGGATTTGTGTTATCTTTAATTTTGTTTTGTCTTTATCTACAGTATGATACACCTATTAGTCCTGACATTTTTATTGGTAGAGTACTGTAGAGTCTTTTTTTCCAGCAGCGGGCAGTGATCAGAGCCTCTGCTGTTACTCCTTTCTCTCACAGTTGGTTTCTCTGTATCTCTATGCAAGTCTCACAGGGTTTGCTGATGCATTAATGTTTTAATATTCTTCTCTGTTACATGCCCTTATTGATATTTGTCAAGTCTTATTGATTTTCTCCTAAAAACTGCAGAATGTTATGCAGAAATAGTCATGCATTATTAACAGTGTTTACACAAGCGGAGACTGACATAAATCTATACTCACACATGCACTACCCATGTATACACAGATAAGGTTAGTTAAATGCAGGACATTTACAAGCATTTTACAGACAGTTTTATCAAAAGAAACTTTTGCATTCAAGGTATGCAATTTATCCGTTCATGCATTCCCTGGGAATCTAACCCATGCTTTACTGTTTGAGCTCCAGGAACCATCCATGCATCCATTATTCAAGTCATTTATCCTCTGTATGGGTCGGGGGCAATGCAATAGGTTTTTCTTTTCACTGTTGGAGCAAATGGGAATGCTAAGATTTCTTATTATAATTTTTATTTACCTCTATGAAAGTGAAAGTGTAAAAAATGTTCATTAGGTTGAATGATCACTACTTTGTTTTGTGACTTTACTGAAAGTTGATAGATGCACCATCCCTGTATCTATACCTATGGTTAACATGCCTATGGTTCCTAACAAACACCAAATTCTAACGGTTGTTGGATTAGTGTGATAAACCTGTTAGTGTTTGTCGGGGCAGTGTGGCAGAGTGGGCATTGTGTTTTGCAACATTGTAAATCCAACATCAATCCTTTGAAATGTTGGTGTTTGTTGGGAGAAAAAAAATCTGCATCATTTACTCACCCTCATATCATTCTAAAAATCATTGACTTTCTTCTGTGGAACACAAAAGAAGATATTTTGAAGGATGT
>NW_015666552.1:159344-159956 GCF_001515625.1 Sinocyclocheilus rhinocerous
CCCAAAAAAGAATAAAAACAACAACACTGAGACTCAAAATATCTTAGTTCATTGTTTCATCGTTTAGACTCCAATGTAATAATCTAAGAATTTCTAAGTAGAACTGAATTAGCAAAACCTGCTCTTTCTCTGTCTCAGGTAGCCAAAAATCCTGCTGTGTTGTATCTTACAAATAGCTAATGCATTGCATGTAGTCACTTTGTCAAGTATGCTAATTAATGCTGTTTACTCTTAAACACTAATTTGTGCTGTAGAGGGCATCAGAATGCTAATACACAAAGCACAACTCATAAATAATTGACTGAGCTATGCAGAATGCTAATGGATTAGCCATTGGGGGCAGCGGGATGCTGTTGTGGTAAAACAGTGCATGTTGAATGTTAATGTGGCAAGCGATGTCCAGGTGTACCTCTGGAATGTGAAGAGAAGCACTGATTCTATTTCTGGCTCTTTCGTATTCAATAAAGAAACAATACCAGGGGCTTCAGAATTAAAACCATGTTGACAGTAAATGCTGGTTTAAGAGCAACAATTCCAGAAAACCAATCTGCAGGACACATGCAGACATTGGTGAAATCTTAAGTGAATCTGAGCAGTTTTTTTTAAAAATTT
>NW_015666552.1:160080-174737 GCF_001515625.1 Sinocyclocheilus rhinocerous
TAAAGCATCCTAACCATTTTAAGGACTTTTCTGGAATGCTCTATGTAGACAGAAACTGCACTTTAGAAAAGTGTTACTCCAAATGGGAGACTGAAATCAAATTCAGTTCGAATTGTAGTTACCTTGTTCCTGAACTAGTGGTGCATTGTTGTAGTACACATAAATAATCAATTTTTAATTGTATTGAATGAAATGAAATCAAATTTTGTTTAATAAAGACATTTATTTTGCTTTGGAAATGCATGTATGGTACCTTAAAGCAGCAAAGAAGTAGTGACTTCTTTCTTACATATTTTGACATACAGTACATCAGAGTGTTAACAGGTTATCAAAAAAGAAAAAAAAATGTAATGTGCGGGTTGGTTCTATCTGTGAGTTGTTGATTGGATTTTGAGATTATTATTTGAGGTCGTAATAAATTGCATTGATGAATCTATGAATTTTATTTACAATAGAATCAATAATATCAGGGTTTGAAATTAACTTTTTCACTACTAAAATTAAGTTACCAGCCATTCAAACTTCTTTTAGCCAAAACAAAAATTACATTTCAGAAATGAACCAGATTATCAAAATCACTTAAATAATTAAGTCTAATTCTGAATAATTGAATGGCTTTTAGTTTTATGACGTCCAGTCATTGTTTGATATCAAATAATAGAGATAAATACACAATTCTGTGTGACTTCCCTTACAAAACAGCTTTTCTTTCATTGTTCATTTGAAATGTTGCTGACAGTGTCTAAAGCTTAAGATGGTAGTCCAAAACAGTGAATCTAATTACTGTACAGGCAAAAGTTCATTTTAGGAATAAAGAAAAATGGCACGTTAAATTTAGTAGTTTCATAGTGCAAAAAAAATTTCACAATTCACAAATAAGCTAATAAGCCTTTTAAACAGCCTGTGGAGTAGTTTGGGCGCCAATATATTTGAATTTTAAAGATGTGGCACTTCTCTTTTTTTGGGGGTGGGGTGGGGGGGAGCTTGGCTAATGTTGAAGACTCCTGGTTAGAGGCCAATTTGGCTATTATGTTGATATGTATTACCCGCCACGGTTAATTTTCACCTACATTTGGTGGGTATTAAAGGGTTAGTTCACCCAAAAATGAAAATTCTCATTCATTATATAAAATAGTCATTAATTACTCACCCTCGTGTTGTTCGAAACCCGTAAGACCTTCGTTCATCTTCGGAACATAATTTAAGATATTTTTGATGAAATCTGAGGGCTCTCTGACCCTCCCATAGACGGCAAGGTAACTACCACGTTCAAGGTCCAGAACAACACGAGGGTGAGTAATTAATGACAGAATTTTCATTTTTGGGTGAACTAACCCTTTCATTTCAAACCTTGAATATCACACTTTTAGAAAATAGATTAGGATGACATTTCATGCAGACTTTAAAATGTTTCTATGTCCAGCTCAGTAGGTTTTTAGTATTAATCACGTAACATAATCACATAATTTTTTGGTGTCTAAAGCAAATCTTCTGAAGTCTATCAAGTGGATAGTTCAAAATAGGGCTGCAACAATACAGTTAGCCCATGGTTCAATACATAACTTCCTTTCATGCTCTGATGTGGAGTTATTTCAAACATTCGACTGATGTTGTAGAGTAAAACCATGTTACAATGTTCTCTTTTGTTGGACAACAGGTTTAGAAACGCTTCTCATTGCAAGTCATTACAGCGGAAGGTGTTTTTTCAAGTGCACGTGGGGAGACGTTTCCTCATGTCAGCATGTAAACTCAAGGGCACACAAACAGAGCATTGAGAATTGTGGCATCACTAGTTCAAAGTGACATTTCAGTTCAGACTCGACTAGTATAGATGCATCTAATGAGCCAAGGTGAAGGGTCACATGGATCACTCAGTGTATTAAGGGGTCAGTAGTGTCAGCTTTGATCCCATTGGCAGTAGCTCTGACTGAGATTGGGACAGTGGGACAGAAATAACCCCGTCCACTTCATGGGGTCGCAAGCTGATCGAGACCTCCAGATGCCATACTGCTAGTATAGATGACTAGATATTGCAGATCTGATTAAGGTGAGGCAGGCATTAGTTGCTGAGGAGGCTAAATTATTTTTCTCCACACCAAAGCACTGAGGGCGACTACACCTAGTGCTTGGCTGTAGAGATCTTTCAGTAGAAAATCTCCGTTCAGTTGTTATACAGTAGGTGTCCAAGATTGAGACATATATTTTTTGTCATTCTCCAAGCAGCTGATATACCTTTCATAATACAACGTCTTTTGTCCCAGTGGAAAATGCACTTACTCTGTTTCTTGGCTCTGACTCTTTGCACACTTTCAGGACGCTTATGCGCTTAAGTGATTAAGAGACGAAGTGGGAAATCGGGTTAATTCAGCTTAGAAGTGTCTCTAGGCGGGTGGGAGTCACTGCCACATCAGGGTCCCTGGGGCCTCAAACTTATCCTACATCTACTGCAGGAGTAACTGAGTTCAGCAGGTTTTAGTCTTTGTTTTGGTTATTTTGTGCAGGTTATTCCAGATTTATTGGAAATAAAAGACTGTTCGTCCATCATCCTGCTGTTTATTTAGAGCCTGAGGCTCAAATCACCAAAACTAAAGCTGATTCTGGGTGTTTCTTGTAGCTTTTGTCTCGATGCCTTAGATGGATTAGTTTTGAAGATCTCACGTCATAAGCAATGTGTCATGTGCACACTCTACGTGAATGTTCAGGCTCATTACAGTTTCAATATAGTTGCTTGTATTTCTCTGGTCACGGCCCTGATGTGCTTTGACAATGGTTGTACAACTAGCTAGGCTTACTCTGTGACTCATTACAATAGATCAAGTTTTCCTGTCATCTCTGAACACATGGGTGGAGAGCCATCCTGGCACCTGTCTGGTCCTGAAACAACTATTACATGACTAACGTTGATCGGTGACACCAAAACGACGTGGCTGGTGGAGCCTCTTTTGCACCCTGTCAGGATAGTCACATTGTTGCATTCTATGAGTGTATCGTCTCCCTTTCTCTGTAAGGAGGTGTGTCGCTGGTGTGTATTTAAAATAGTGGAATTTGACAGGAGTCTCAGCATGTCTGCAGAACTGGAAAAGCAGGGTGTAGTGCAAAGGTGATCTCTATCAGCGCTAACGTGTTCAGTTAGCACAGTTAATGTTTGTATCCGTCCTAGCAAATGTGTGGACATAGTGAGGTAAATTACTTTATCTTTAATATCTTAAACGTTTATAGTAAAAAAACAGATTAGGGGTTTATAAGTAAATATTATGTAATTTTAGACGATACAAAATTCTTGTTGGATGGTTTTTCAAAAAAACCTGTTGTGAATTGAAAGTGGATTTTAAACATTTGTGATTTTTTTTTTTTACATTATTGTCATTTTAATATTATTAATGCCATTCTAAACCTGTACACCGTTTGTTTACACAGCCGTAAAAAAAACAATTAAATAATTTATTGCAGTTATTCATATGACAGTTAGTAATGTAATGTGTATGTTTTGAAAAGAATTATGGCTCAAGGGAGGAACTTTGAAAATGTTAACGTAAAAATATGTTGTCAAGTAACCTACAAATTAAACATCTACAGTATAGTTCAGAAGTTTGGGGTCGGTGAGATTTTTAAAGTGTCTTATGCTCACCAAAGCTGCATTTAATTGGCCCAAAATAAAGTTTTATTTATTTATTTTTTAAAATTGTATTACAATATAAAAAGGACAGTTTTCTATGTGAATATATTGTAAAATTATAAGTTATTCCTGTGATGGAAAGGTGAATTTTTAGCAGCCTCCAGTCTTCAGGGCCACATGTTCTTGTAGAAATCACTCTAATATTCTGATTTGCTGCTCAAGAAACATTTCTTATTGTTATCAATGTTAAAAACTACTTCATATTTTTTGTTTTAGTTTTTGACAATTTGAAATAAACAATTCTGTGACATTATAAATGCCTTTTGTGTCACTTTGGATCCGTTTTATGTATCCTTGCTGAATAAAAGTAATTTCTTTCAAAAGTAAAATTGTCCTGACCTCAAACTTTTGAATGGTAGTGTAAAGCCCCGTTCACACCAAGATTGATAACTATAAAGATATTAGCGTCCACACCAGCGAACGATATCGTCTGTTTATTCTAAGCGCACGCGCGTCTGCCGCTTTAAATTCTCGAGCTTGTTATAGCAAGATTGATTCTGATTGGGTGCCAATGTTTGTATCTTTCGTCAGCTGGAAAAAATCATTCTGAAAGTGATTCCAACGATATCATTCCTCTGTATCGTTATCGTTATAGTTGTGGTGTGGACTCTGCTATTTTTTAATATTGAGAACGATTTTTAGAACTATATCTTTATAGTTATCATCCTCGTCCTTGGTGTGAACGGGCCTTAAGGCTACGTTTACACTAGTGCATTTTCGTTTTAAAATACATCACTTTTGCTACGGTTACGCCTATCGTTTACACTACCCTGGCGTTTTCGACCCTCGAAAACTGAGACTTTCGAAAATTCTGCAGACCCCGTTTCAGTTTGAAAACTCCGGGGTTGCGTTTCAGTGTAAACGGACCAAAACGGAGACTTTTGAAAACGATGGCGTGGCTACCCACATTCGCTCTGCGTATCCTTGATGGCCGTGTAAACAATAACATCATACTCATTGTTGTACCCATAGATTTGTTAGATGTAGATAGGTAGATTCCCATTCGACCGCTCCAAGCACGTAGACGCGTCCGCCATCTAAATAATAGGGAATCTACCTATACATATCTATGGTTGTACCTGCATGAATGGTCATGTGACATGCGTTTTCATTTGTGTAGTGTAGACGGAGATTGTTTCTGAAACTCAGTGAAAACGCCAGTGTAGACAAGGATTGTTTTCAATTTAAAACCCACTAGTGTAAACGTATAGCCTAAATTAACTGGTTTTATTCAAGTCAGAAATATTTAATATGGCTGAATCTGCCTAAATGTTTTGTTACACCAACTAAAATAATTTTAAGGGTTAGTTCTAGAAGGGTAATCTTTTAAAGCTACGTGTTGCCACTCTTTACAGTGTGAACTGTGACATGACCCAAAAAAATTTGAGTCAAAGGTGATGTCAGAACAGTAACTGACACTCATCTGACCCCATTAGTGGAGGTGATGTAGCCTAGTGATCATCTTATGGCCATGATGTCATTTGGCCCGCAAGTGCAGTCTGTTATGTCACCCTGTTACAGTCACTGGTGATTGATGGTGAGTCTTGTTTATTCCTGTGACCTGCTTTAAGTTCATCTGACTGGTGCACACACACACCTGCTTTGAACAGATCTGTGAATGTGTAGCTTTATTGGCCCATCTCTTTTTGATTAAAGTGAATCTCACCTAATATCCAGACTTTTACCATAGCTGTAGGTTATTGCTCTTGTTGCAGTAGTGGTAATTCAGACTGCAGACATGCAGCTGGTAATAGCTTGTAGTGTATCATGTACCCCTGCTCACATGTTGCTTGTTGGCATTGCGTTCTGTAGGGTGATCTATTGGTGCATTGCATTAAGCATTCGGATGGCAGTTAAATTAAGCATAGTTCAACATTTAAAAACAGTGTTGAAATGCGTGCATTCTGTTCTATTCTGTTGCAATCCAGGAACGCTTCCTGTGTAAATGGTTATTTACTCATTCTGTGCTTCTGAGTAACTGCAGCAAGAGAACTCCACTCAATGTTGTTTTCAGTAACCAGCCAATATAATCATCATACATAAACACAGTTACAGTTGGAAAGATGCAAGCTTTCCTTTTGAATGCCCAGATTAAAGATACAGAGTAAATTCGTAAGAGTAAGAATGCTCATATAAATTTTGTATGTCCAAATGTGATATCCTAAAGAGCAGCATGATATAAAGCCGATGTATGTAATTTCGGATGTTTATTTCATAGATAGTAGGCTAAATAACACATGCAATGCAATTTATATTTAGAATGGAAGCTCCTGTGTGTTTATTCTCAATGCTCTAAAAATTAATACTGGGCAACGATTAATCGCGATTAATCGCATCCAAAATAAAAGTTTTTGAGTACATAATATATGTGTGTACTAGGGCTGCACGATATTGGAAAAAACTCACATTGCGATGTTTTATTTTTCTGCGATATATTTGGCGATATGAAAAAAAATCACCATATGACTTGAATAGTTTATTTAGGGGAAAAAATAATCAATGATTGAGGTGATTTTGTAGGCGAGTAAATCAGCATAAATCAGCAAATTAAATCTAATAAATCTGTGTTAAAGCTACAAAAGTGATTTTTCTTTGTGTTTTGTTGTTTGATTAACATTCATAACACAGAAAGCCTCAGGAACATTAAACTGCTGTAAACCAATATGCTGTCGTGACGCGACAAAATACAATGAATCCATTATAATCAGTGATGCTGTCTACACTGTATGCGGCGCGGCACGACAAATCCCCGACAGTAAACTGATGCCGCATTCTTTTTATGATGTACTGACACAAAGTTCAAATGATTGGCAACGGTCGATTTGTCGCGTCCAGTGTAGACAGACTTTGGGGCCATTCACATGTCGCGCCTAAAAACGCGTGGGAAAACGCCAGTCGTGCGGCTTTCTCCTTCTTTCCAAAGCGCTCGGGAGCTTGCGCTTTCATGGCGTCTGCCGTTGCTAAGCAACTGTGACCTGTGCTCTCCACGACTACGCGGAAGTTTCAACAAAGGATCAATGGATTTCCAGCACTGTGCAGTAGCTCTGCTACTAAATGTATTTAAAATGGGTATCTCTGTACAGCTGTCGCGTTCGGTGTAGACACTGTGTCTGTGTGTGAGCAAAAAAAAACAAAAAACAATCAGTATAAATATAACGATCAGTAGCCTATAAACATCGCACATCGCGATATCGATGCTGAAACGATATATCGTGCAGCCCTACAACATGGCATACAGAAGACTGCATTGGACGTTTCCAATCGTTGGGAATTTTGTTATTAAAAATTTAATATTTTAATTAGTGCTGTCAAATGATTAATCGCATCCAAAATAAAAGTTTTTGTTTACATAATATATGTGTGTGTACTGTGTATATTTATTATGTATACATACACACACATGCATGTATATATTGAAGAAAAATTTTATGTTTATATATTAAATATATTTATATATAATATAAATTATGTGAATATAAATATATACATGTAAATATTTTCTTAATATATATTGTATATTAAGAATAAATATAAATTTATTAAATAAATAAATTTTATTAATAATAAATTAATACATAATAAATATTCCCAGTTCACACACATATAGGCAAAACAAAAACGTTTATTTCGGATGCGATTAATCGCAATTAATCGTTGCCCAGCACTAGTTAAAATAAAAGTCCTGGTGCTGTCAATATAAAAGTCCTACTTCCAGTGATTATCGACCAAACAAAATCTGATGCAGATAATTCAAAAAATTGAAATCCGCAGTACTTTGGTGACATAGCTAATGGTTGACAACACTTCACATAGTTGATGTTGCATTTGTAGCATTACAATTGTGAATGAATGGACATCAGCTGAGAGATGCTGAGAATATTTGCTCCGGGACTCATGCCTGACTGAACACTTGGCTTCAAACAATAGTAACTGTGTTCCCAGCAGCTGATAAAAGTCCTCTGTGAATGTGTGTGTGTGTGTGTATTGGACCAGTCACCAAGCCAGCTGGTGTTTAACCCTAAATTTCTCTCATATGGCTAACACACAAACACACACACTTTCAAACATCTCTTTAAACCACAGACCTCCTGCCCTGTATCATCAAATGTTCCCGTTAACTAATTTAGATCTCTAAAGTGGTTCCACATCAGTGAACGTGGGGATTTTCTCGCCACGGGATAATGCAGATAATAGGTTAACGGATCTGTTTGTATTTATATGGCAGTACTAGTCACAATGGATCAATCAAGTAGCCATCACAGTGTAGGTTGCAGTTGTAAAAAGTGGTTTTACTGGGCAGTGCCTTGTTTTATGTATCTTAATATGTATGTGTGTGTGGTGGAAGAAGGGTTTAGGGGTTTGGATGATTTCTTGTCTCCAGGGATCTTATTTTGGAGCTTTGATCTGAGGGAGGTCTGTCCCAGTGGGTGGGTATGTGTGTGCTGTGAGTTGTCTGATTTACTATTTCCTGTCATAGGGCGACAGACCGGCGCTCAGTAATTGTATCAGCATTTGTAGTGAGCAGGGTTGTGCACCGTTCAGAGTTGAACTAGCTTATTTCCTGAAGTTGATTTCAGCTAGAATTTAATCTCATTTCATTACATTTTATTTTTCATTATAAATTATATGCACCATTCACAAGTTCGGAATCAGTCAGATTTTATTTTTTATTTTAAATAAATTAATATTTTTATTTTAGCAAGGGTCATGAAATTGATCAAAAATGACAAAAATATTTTATTACATTATAAATATCTTTATTATTTCAAATAAAATCAGCTTTTTTGACGTTCCTTTTTTTCTAGAATCCTGAAAAAAATTGACCACAGTTTCCACAAAAATATGAAACTGTTTTCAACATTGATAATAACAAGAAATGTTTCTTGAGCAGCAAATCAGCATATTAGAATAATTTCTGAAGGATCATGTGACACTGAACTCTGGAGTAATGATGCTGAAAATTCAGCTTAGGATCACAGAAACAAATTACATTTTAAAATGTCTTCACATAGAAAATAGTTATGTTAAATTGCAATAAAATTTCACAATCTTGCTGTTTTTACTGTATTTTTGATCAATTAAATGCAGCCCTTGTGAACGGAGAAATCTTACTGACCCCAAACCTTTGAATGGTAGTTAATTTCATTATTTTGCATAAAATAATTATATTTCAAAAATTAAAATGAATTTTATGCATAATGTTGAAGCAACATGTAATATAATAATGCTTTAATTTGCTTAAGTGAATAGATTCAGTTTTTTATAATGAATATTTTTTTAAATAAATATCTGAACACAATATGATAGATGTTTTATGGAGGTTTACTGTTTCTGTTAATTTGACCGTATTCAACAGTTTAGAGAAATATGTGTCTAATCAAACAATGTATTTTGCACATCAAAAGATAAATAAACATAAATAGTCAAAATTAGTTGTGCAGTTGGTATATGTTTTGTTGCACTAATGAAATTGCTCTGCTCTGTGACTGTTTGACTGTTCACGTTATTTGAATTGCAATACCTCTTCTTGTCATTTCAATTCAAATTCCAAGGCAGCCTGCAGGGTGTGGGCAATTCAATTCAAATTCATCATGAACCAACGTCAGTTCTTAAAATTTGCCCAACCCTAGTAGTGAGGTGGCTATAACAGCAGCAGGTCATGCGAAATGTGCGAAATAAACATATTTATTTGATTAATGATTTTTAATGTTGGAATCCATCCATTTTTGTAATTCATTCTTGACAGTATACATTATCCCAGTGTAACCAATACTTTGTTTCTCGTTGCGAGTGTTGTTTGGGGTCTGTGTTAAGTATGTCTTTATCTAGTGATTGATCTAATGATTGACTGATCTCTTTCTCTCTCATTCTTCTCCAGGGCTGTTGAGAAGTTGACAGGCCACAGTTTTGAGAATCACTCCTTCAGTGTGTCGTACATACTGGACGAGGAGGCAGGAAGGGACGGGGGTGTAAGACCCCAGGTCCCACGAGGGGCATCTAAAATGGGGACAGGAAGTCGGGAGCAGGAGTTTGGTCAGCCAGGGGCCATGGGAGGCCCCCAGGGGCCCAGGCATCGTCAGCAAGAGGTGCCTCTACGAATCCTAGTGCCCACTCAGTTTGTGGGAGCCATCATTGGGAAAGAGGGACTCACTATAAAGAACATCACAAAGCAGACCCAGTCCAAGTAAGAAGTCTTGATTATTTTAAACATTTTAACCAGTATTTGTCTAATTAGTAATAAGTTAAATTTAATTAGGGCCCAAGCACCAATGGTGCGAGGACCCTCTTGGAATTGCTTCGTTTATTGAGGTTATAACTCAAAAGATGTAATAGCTATCATAGTTTAATCACACAAATACGGATGTACCAGTAGGACATTTCCGGGCTGATAATGAACACCTTGCTGTGGCTGAAACAATAATTTATCATTTTGCTTTTTGTGTTTTAACCCTTTTGTCTGCACTGTAAACCTGGTTTTCTGTGCTGGTAAAATGCAATTGATATTTCTACCTCATGTAACCTATAAAAATTAGTTTTGCTTGTATAAATTAATGTGATTAAGTGATGCTAAATACTGTTTTTGGTTTGAATAATACCAGTTAATGTTCTGTAGAAGTTGCCATTTTTCAAAGTGGAATAGCTAGCTAAATTAAAAATCACTCACTTGATACTTTTAAAAGCTTAGAATTTGGACCTCATAATAGTGGTTGACCGATATATCATCAAGGCCAATATTTGACGTTTGGCCGATAGGTTTATGGCCGAGTAGGAAGCGGGATGTTTATGCTGATCCCAGAACCTAAGCTCAGACTACCTTTATTTAATAGTTCTGTTTAATAATCGAAAGGCAAACGCAGTAATACTTAAGTCTAATATCTAAAGAATATCTAAACATTTAGGGCCAGTTTTACTAAACAGGGCAAATTCCAAAATAGTGCAGATGAGAGGGGAAATTTTTTACTAACAACGCGCAAATTTTAAGAACACAGATGCAACATCTCATTTCCATATCGACCAACGCAATATACCAATCGCAGCGCAAATTAGCATAGTTACAAATAAAGAAGCCACAGTACGAGAACCGGAGACCAAAAAAGGTTTGCAAGAAGCTTTGATAGACCTGGTATTGCGTGACTCCTAGTTGAGGATTCCATGTCGTCTTTTATTTCCTGAAGCAAATTAAAAATAACATGTCTTGGTAAACAATATGTTTGGACAATGTGTTCTTCTTGCTTTCTAATAAATTAATACATGTGGAAAAAATCCCTTAATGCCCAAACTTTGGCAAATTTGCCAAATGCGTAGCCTGTTTAAAAGTGAATGTACTGTATATTGTGTGTAGTGCTCTGTCCATGCAAAAAGGATCTAAGCCTTGTGAATTAGATGCGGACAGGGGTGCGTTTCCCAAAAGCAGCTATGGTTGCAAGTTCTGTTGTTACCAATAGAGTTCAATGAACTTGTGACCATAGTTTGCTAAAAGCTGGCTCAAATGCACCCATGGAGAGTTGTGCTGTGAATATCGCATTATTTAATGAATTATTGCATATCGCATTTTTCTTCAATATCGCACAGCCCTATTGTGTATGTATTGATTGTTCATCTGAAGTGGCAATGCTTATTTTCTTCATTTTTTTTTGTGTAGATTACAAGACCTAACTATATATAACCAGGAACGTACCATCACGGTGAGGGGAGTGGTGGAGGAGTGCTGTAATGCAGAAGTGGAGATCATGAAGAAACTTAGAGAAGCCCATGAGAATGATGTGGCTTCACTTAATGTGAGTAAATCATAGCTTTTGAGGTTTATTGGTGGATGGATGGTAGTTTGTTTATAGAGATAGGAACAGTTTTATGTGAAGTCACTTTGAAACAACAGGGGTTGTGAAAAGTGTCGTATAATAAGTTATATAGGGCCAGTATTTTTTTCTCTTCTTAAACACACTAATCCTACAACAATACTCTTGTTTGTTTGTAAATGATGAAGGAAGCCTTTAAACCTTTACTTGCAAATTGAATCCAGATGGGACTTTTAACAGAAGAATTTATCATTATTAAAGCTGAAAGCTGAAATATCACTTTAAAATTTGCATCACCATTAATTATTTTATCTATTGACAGCCCTATTTAAAGATAAAAAGTGGAGAATTATGAATGTACATGGACATGTGCTCCAAACTGTTTGTATGTTTTGATTCTTTTGAAACTGACCTGACCTGAACTGATCTCTGTGCAGTTATGTGGGAGTTGCTGTCAAAAGTAAAAGCCCATGTTTACAGAGCTTTAAACCTGTATTTTTAGAAGGATTGGGTATTTTATTTTAAAAATGTGTAATTATAAAACTTCATTGGCTGTAGAAAAATACCTTTTTTATCCTCCAAACTTCTCCTGCAATCGAATGTAGTCAAACAACCACCCAAAGAGTCCCCTTTCTTTTGTGTATTGTGACATATTCTAAAATTTTGGTAAATCAGGAGCCAGTTTTAAAGGGTTAGTTTACCCAAAAATAAAAATTCTGTCATTAATTACTCACCCTCGTGTTGTTCCAAACCCGTAAGACCTTCGTTCATCTTCGGAACACAATTTAAGATATTTTTGATGAAATCTGAGGGCTCTCTGACCCTCCCATAGACAGCAAGGTAACTACCACGTTCAAGGTCCAGAAAAGTACAAGTGAGTGTTTTCCACACTTGTGGATGTGCGTTCACGACAGTATCATTCATGACGCGAGCGTGTGGCGTCGCTGACCCAGATCCGGCGTGATGAACGCGCGTCCACAAGTGTGGAAAATGTGGAATAAAGTTATTTTTGTTTTCTTTGCACAAAAAAGTATTCTCGTAGCTTCGTAACTTTACAGTTGAACCACTGATGTCACACAGACTACTTTTGTCGATCATCTTGGTACTTTTCTGGACCTTGAACGTGGTAGTTACCTTGCTGTCTATGGGAGGGAGTCAGGTATACTTATTTCATTTATTTTATTTAAAAAAAAAATTTTTTCAAATTGCAAAATATAATTTTTTATAAATAAATTTTTTATACATTTTTGGCAATGAAACTAAATAATATATTGGCTTACAATATATTGAGCACCTCTAATCACTAACATTGCATAGTCATTCTTATTTCTGAGATCATAACCTATTCTCAATATCCATTTTGCTCTATCCACGTGAATAAAAATGTGATAAAGATCATCCTTTGCTATGTCTCAGGGTAGATATCCATCGTAAGGAGAATGCAGGAGCAACTGAGAAGGCCATCACTATCCACTCATCTAAAGAGGGCTGCCATTTAATTTGCTGATTCAGTAACTGTTTGACTAACATAAACCTGTGAAATTGAACAAGACTGATTCATTCCACGCTTTGCATAAAGTCTCACTTGTACTCTCAGATTCACATCCTTCTCCATCTCTGGTTTCAGCAGCAGACTAACATGATGCCAGGTCTAAACCTGAGCGCGTTGGGGATCTTCTCCTCTGGCTTGTCTGTTCTCCCTCCAGCCTCTGGTCTGCATGGATCTCTGTCCGCCCCAGCCAACTACAGCCCCCTGCTGGTGAGCATCAGGATGTGCATGTGTATATCAGGACTTTAAAGGGGTCATATGATGCTGCTAAAAAGAACATTATTTTGTGTATTTGGTGTAATGAAATGTGTTTATGCGGTTTAAAGGGGTCATATGATGCTTTTTTAAAGATCATTATTTGGTGTATTTGGTGCAACAGAATATGTTGACATGCTTTAATGTTCAAAAAACACATTATTTTTCAAATACTGTCATTTTTGGGTGAACTAACCCTTTAAGAACACAGATCTACCAAGATGCACAAATATACTGTGCCATTTCAGAGGATTGAATGTACATCCGTACCATTTCAGATGATGCTCTAAACAAGCAGCGTTTAGTGATGTACTGAAAAAGAATTTCAGAACTCTTGAACTACAGCAACAAGAGTTTGTTAGAACTTACCAGATAAATGAATTCAGGGACGTGAAATATTGAAGTTATTAGTTTACTGAATTATTGATTATTATTATTAATTTTTGAGTAATTGATTATTGTATCTTACTTGTGGAGTTGTCTTGTTAAAGTAAAGCTTCTGCCATTAAGCTCTGTGACTCTTTTTTTTTTTTTTACAATAATAGCTTATTATTACTACTATTAATCTGCAAATTTTAATCTCCAATTTATATGAACTACTTAGCGTACATGTTTAGGTACATTGAGGAAAAAATGGTAACCTAAAAATGGCAACATCTAAGTTAACTGGTTTTAAGTCTAAAATTGTATTTAATTTGCTTAATCAACCTAAATGCGTTAACCTAAATGCTTTACTGAACTAATTTTTATGGGTTAAATCAGGAAAAAAATAGGTCAACTTGTAGTCATCTACCGAAAGGTTTATTACTATAAAATTACTGATGCCCTCCAAGTACAGTTAAGCTTTTCAACTTGAGATATGAATATGTCGGTATGTTACCATGGACAGCAATGACATGTACATAAAGCAGTCAATGTAAATATAGAATTGTCCATCAGTAGACTTATATACTCACAATTGATCTGAATCAAGTATTGCAGAGAACAATGTAATACGGACTGACAAACACCAAACATCCTTTAACTGTTCTCACACAGTGTTTGGGTTTAACAGTGGCTTTAATCCTGTTTCTTTAATTTTAGTAAAGCAGAACTTGTTTTGCTTGGACAGACAGTGATTATCAGGCAGTGTGGGGATGTGAATTGGCATTAACTCGGTAGAACTGCATTCGTTTAATCCAGGGGTGCCCAAACTCGGTCCTGGAGGGCCGGTGTCCTGCAGAGTTTAGCTCCAACTTGCCTCAACACACCTGTCGGGAAGTTTCTAGCATGCCTAGTAAGAGCTTGATTAGCTTGTTCAGGTGTGTCTAATTAGGGTTGGAGCTAAACTCTGCGGGACACCGGCCCTCCAGGACCGAGCTTGGGCACCCCTGATCTATAA
>NW_015666552.1:174996-177671 GCF_001515625.1 Sinocyclocheilus rhinocerous
CAGAGTCGCGTGACAGACACAGTGATGAAGCTGGTATGTGTTTGTGATGTGAACCTCCGCCCCCCCCTCTCTCTCTCGCTCGCTCGCTCGCGCACACACACACACGATGTGCAAAACTCCGCAACAGTCAATAGCAAATACTTAAACTAATAATAAAACAGTAGCTGTCTTTGCAACTTTACAGATCTTCTTTATGCACCAAGAGCTTGTAACACTTCAAAGAGAAAGGAAAAATTGATATCGCATCATATGACCCCTTTAAGCTGTCAATGATTTGAGAAAAGAATGTGTGATCTGTAAAGGGAGTGTGATAGATAGTTGTCCTTTCATCTTAGTGTGTTTTATCTCTTAAATAGCCATCTGTTTGCTTTAAAATGTTGGGTTACATTAGTCTCACCACATCCTCCATGTGTATGTTTGCCACTGCAGGGCCCCCCATCAGTATTGGGTGGTCTGTATGGGGTTCCCTCCTCTGGAGCATTATCTCTTCAGCAAGCAGTGAGTACTTGTTATTATATGTGTATGTCAGTATACATCTCTCATAATAATTTTCCATAAATCTGCACACTACTGTATGTCATGACAATCTTAAGCTCATAAGAACCTTTTCAGTTCCATGTATTATAAATCATTTTGTAGCACATTCATCTGCCCCTTTTTAGGTTGCAGAGTTCTGAGCCAATCAGAAATATAGGATATTAAAAATTTATTTTAAATAATAATTAAGTTCATGATTTTGAATTGTGGTATCAAACAGATGCAGAACAATAATTCGAATTTGAAATTAATCATGTAGAATAAAACTGAAATGTTAAAAAAATCATATAAATGTTGTAAATGTGGTTTTTAATAATACATTATATTTTTCTGCATGTATTTCGCATAAACCTGTTGACACATGGCATATTGCCAGAATCATTGAATGATATTAATAAAGAGGAGAAATGGAGAATCAAAATGTTTTTTTTAATTTAGACATATAAGAGGTTGTTTAACAACAACAAAAAAACATATACAAGTTTTACATGCAAGGTTTAAAGCTTAAAACTCCCCACTTTAAAATATGAATTATTCTTATATGACTTATTCTTTTCTACCCATTTATCCAGGGTAGAAAATCACCATAAATACAATTTCTTGATGGAAAAACATACTAAGATTATAGATGCACCTCAGGAAACATTATTAAATAATATTTTAAAAAATGCAGTGCCCCCTTGACCGCTCATGACCCTTTAATTTATAGATATTTCATTATATGCAAATAATGAACTGTAAAATGGAAAAAGTTACAAATTATAAATTAACTTTGATTCAAAGATTCAGTGTGTCACTGTCAAGCTTAGTTAATGCATTAGGTATCATAATTTAAAAATAAACAATACAGGATTTTATCATTTAATTTACCGGAAAAATTCTGCAGCCGCTTTATTGTTGAAATAGATAATTGAATTCTGAATAAATTTTGTGAAGCTCATGGTGTACTGTAAAGTTGCTGAAGCAATCTGTATCGTAAAAAGCACTCTATCTATCCATCTATCTATCTATCTATCTATATATCTATCTATCTATCTATCCGTCTGTCTGTCTATTATCTGTCTGTTTATCTGTCTGTCTGTCTAAACTTGACTAGCAGGAGTCAAGGCTGTCTGTGTGTGTTTCAGACTGCTGAACAGGAAGTGGTGTACCTCTTCATCCCCACTCCAGCAGTAGGAGCTCTCATCGGGAAGAAAGGGCAACACATTAAAGAGCTGGCACACTACGCTGGAGCCTCAATAAAAGTGAGACACTTTAAGACACTTGAGGCACACCACTGCAGTTCACTCTCTCATTGCGAACATTAACCAGTTTTGAATGAAGCTTGAATGAAAGAATGGTTTGGACTAGATTGTATCCTATTGCTTGTTATTAGGGGTGGAACGGTACACAGATGTCACTATTCGGTACATACCTCGGGTTCGGGGGTCACGGTTCGATACGATTTCGGTACAACGGGAAAAAAACAAATCTACTATGCTCGGTTTCTTTTCATTTATTTTGAACAGACAGTAGTACAAATTACAAATTTTTTCCACCTGATGTGAAAATACTAAATATTATTACATTATGTTAAATATATATAATCTGCAGTACATATATAATATTTTGATTTAGTTTACAGATAAACACGGGAAAAAAACAGTGCGACACGTAACGTAGCCTATGTACGCTGAGTTTCAGTTCATTTTTGTGACAGGCTTAATTTCTTCACAGAAAGGAAACTCAAATGGCAGAAAGCGACATCCTGTTTGTTTTCTTTATTTTACAAAAGCACAATGTTTTGTTTTCATTGTGTGTACACACAAATAAAAGCAGACCTTTATACAGTTATGCATTATTAATAAGACAATAAGTGTTTAAAGTTGATTCTGCTGGTATAAGGAAACACACACACACACACACACACACACAAAACACATCAGTTCCAGCATTGCTAACTTGACAGCGCAGTTGGTACTATATCAAAATAAAATACAGTGAACCAAACATCAGCGCGCCCGCTTCTGTGTCACCGTTGGAACGCGACTGAAGTACAAAGCCTATAATTTACATAATAAATAATAGTTTAGCATTCAGATACGTTACATCGCAAATATGGAAATATTATGGAATATTTGGATTTGTGCCGAATGAGA
>NW_015666552.1:177932-183454 GCF_001515625.1 Sinocyclocheilus rhinocerous
CCTATAATTTACATAATAAATAATAGTTTAGCATTCAGATACGTTACATCGCAAATATGGAAATATTATGGAATATTTGGATTTGTGCCAAATGAGAGAGGTAGGATACACAAGCACAAAGCTCCATTTCACAAACAGTTGAGTGCACAAGCCTTTAAAGTATACTCCTTTGTCATTCTGTGAGAGACTCATTCAGAATCAGCACATGGTCACTGTCTAGTGGGCTTTGTTTTCAAGTGCACAACTCACAGCATTCGCTGTTCTTCTGCTGGCGGCCGGTAATCAAACAGCGTTGCATTCCTGCGGGCGCCCCCTTCTGGATTGGGGGTGAATCGCCTGTATTCGTTGTAAGGCCTCATGGACCGAACCGAGATTTCCGTACCGTGACGGTTCAGTACGAATACATGTATCGTTCCACCCCTTCTTGTTATACAGGACTAAGAAAACCGTGATGTTTCTACTGTTTTGGGCCATCTGATGGAACTGCTAGTTTCACCAAGTGCTGCATTGTCTCTAAATCTTACATTTGTTGATGTAAATGTGTTTTTGTTTTGAACATTATTTAGCTGATTGACAGCTGTGGTTTAGTCTAAATTATGACTTGTGATTAGAAAAAAATAAATGGAAAACAATCAGTAATATTTTGAATTGTGTTTCCAGCAAAAGTGTGTTGTATAATGTAGACTTGAGCTGTACGTGCTGTAAAAAGTGATGACCTGCAATTGTTACCTTAAAGAGCTATTTCTAACTGGCATTAACCTGTAAAATAAAATAGATTTTTAGATACATTTTTAGGTTACCAATTTTTGTTTTCGGTGTATTAAGGTATCACTGCACACTTGTAGCAGTTTAAGTGGTCTTTTGTACTCAAATCAAGACAGAACGGAAAAAAAAAAAAGTGGTGTTTTGTGTCACTGCAGATTGCTGCAGCAGACAATCCTGATGATCCTGAGAGAATGGTAATTATCACTGGACCACCAGAGGCTCAGTTCAAGGTAAAATCCATCATTCAGTCATTTAGGCTCCTTATCTTCAGGGTACAAATACCATTAAGCAGGACCCAGGGTGCTTTACATCGATATCTATATTCATCCCTCATTTCTCCTTTACTCATCTGTGTATGTGTGTGGCTGTAGGCACAGGGGAGGATATATGGGAAGTTGAAAGAGGAGAATTTTTTCACTGCTAAGGAAGAAGGGAAGTTGGGGGCACATATAAAAGTGCCTTCGACCGCTGCCGGACGAGTCATCGGGAAGGGTGGCAAAACGGTATGTGTGCATTGTGTACATGAGATTGGATCGCCAAAGACACATGTTAAAACCTTGTGTAAAAACACACAAGTCAACTGAGACAGATTGTTATTTACACCTGGTAGTAACAAAACACTTCAGATCAGATTATCAAGGAACTGTTACTGAATATGTTACTTTGTGTGTTCATTTTTACTTTTTCTGCACTTTTTCTTCACAAAGTCAGAGAAATTGCTTTCAAATGCTTCCAAATTTTTATTTCACCACAAACGGGTTAACACTAGAACTGCCACGGGGTAAATTTTACCCGTGTTTTTAAAACGTACATAAAAGATTTTTAATAAAACATTCAAGTCTCCCAGTCACTGACTTTTACTAAAATTGTGTGATTTACAATCCCCTGTTGTTAAAAACTGTTTAGATAAAACCAGATCAAAAAAGGGGGCATTAATACCTATAAGCGCCAGCACGGGTCAAATTTACCCGCTATATAATGGCTGTATGTTCGCGCTGTCATTTTCGTGATGCTTATGTTTTAACTGTACATTGCTAGGCAACACCTTTCACTCACTGATTGCTAGGCAACGCCTTTCACTCACTGAATTAGCGGTTATCAGTTTCATAAATAAAGACAAAATGAGTAAAAGAAGGCGATTTATGAATGCCACAAATGTTTATGAATGTTTAGCCAAAACATGCTAAACATGATAAGAAGCACTAAATGCCCTGAGCGATGAAGAGTCTGATGGTGGGGAGATAAGTAAAGCGTCTGTCGGCTCAGCATCTTGCAATCTGTTTGTGTGACCTCTGACCTCTTACCAACCACAGGTCAATGAGCTGCAGAATCTCACCAGTGCTGAGGTCATTGTACCACGGGACCAGACACCAGATGAGAATGATGAAGTGTTTGTTAAGATAATTGGACATTTCTTTGCCAGTCAGGTATGATTTTGACATTTTCCCAGCCTTTAAACTCTTTGTATTATTTTTTTTTTATTTGACTTAAACACCAGGGTCATACCAGGTCACCCCTGAAAAAAGTGGTAACTTGCAATTGTTACAGTTGTTACTTCAGGTAGAAATACATATTTCTACCCGTTTTAACCTGTATAAAGTAGTTTTGATGTCATCATTTACTCACCCTTATGTAATTCCAAACCATTACACTCTTACCAGAGTGCAGTATGGTAGAAGTATGTGCAGTGTAGGGCTGGGTATCGAGTTTGATACTTTTTAGGCACCGACTGAATTGCCTCGATACCATCCAGTATCGAAAAACGCCTTGTCGTTCGGTATCAAATTTCGATACCTAAGGGATTTAGCTCATCAGCGTCAGTGAGCCAATAAGCCTGCAGCACTAGGTGTGTTTTCATCAGTGGTTCAACCGTTATGTTACCATAAAGCTATGAGAGGCTACTCCCATGAACATGCGGTGAAGACACAGAAGAGAAGAATTGTTGAATAAAGTCATTATTTTTGTTTTCTTTGCGCACAAACAGTATTCGGTTACACTTTACTTGAAGGGGTGTGCATAAGACTGACATGACACCTTCATAATCATGACATGACACATGTCATGAAATGCACACGTGAGGCTGTAGTGCGAATGCATCCCAGCGCCCTTAGATGTAAGACTACAGTTACACTGGTGCGTTTATGTTTTAAAATGAAAACGATCCTCGTCATACTGGCATTTCCACTGCGTTTCAAGCCGGCTTTCCACTATCTCCGACAAACGACAAGCAACAGACCGGTCATTCAGTCATTCATTTCCAATGGAGAGTAGCGCGGGAACTGCGTGGAGTTCCGATCATATGCAGATGTCCATTCATACTACACGACCGAAAGCGCGTGTTATGTGACCATTCATGCAAACTGTAGCATCATGCTACATAAGACAATAAATAAGATTTATATTCCACTTTGACTCAAAACTCACTTTAAACCACCATCGAGTGTTTGTAATAACTTCCGATTGCCGTCTAATGTGTGTTTTGGCCATGTAATGTTGCTGAAATATGTTTTTTCCTCTGCTCTGACTCTGAGTCAGAGCAGCGATCATGGAAGAGAGAACACAGGCAGACAGCACTGGAAGCTGCTAATGCTCATGCGATTTAAAACGAACACGCACTAGTGTAAATGTAGCCAATGTATGTAGTATGTAGCAAATGTAGTAAAACCAAAGTATTTTTTTTTAGATAATGTAATCTTGTTCAAATTGATTTTATAAAATTGGTATTGGAAAAAGTATCGTTCAGGAACCGGTATCGAAGTCAAGGTATCGGTATCGGAAATTTTTGGCCGATACCCAGCCCTAGTTGCAGTGTGGTAGAAACTGGCTTACTTTACAACTACTACTGGTTGCAGTTTTCACTGTGTTTTGCTTTTGTGACCAGTAGTTCCTAAGTTCACCTAGAACCACCAGAGCACAAATATTATCCCATGAATATTAGTTCTTTTACACTATTGGCAGGTCCTGGATGGTCACAAAGCAACATTACTATTCATGAGATTTGTCCTTAGTCATAAGCAAGATTCATAAATTCATCTTTTTTTCCCAATGTTGGTATCAGCTTGTTGCTACAGTACTGGTACTTTTGACTTTCCTGTTTTAGACTGCTCACTCTCTCATTGTGAACATTAACCAGTTTTGAATGAGGCTTGAATGAAAGAGTGGTTTGGGCCAGACTGTCCAAACTAAAGGCTTGTTATTCAGGAATACATATGATTTGTTCAGGTTCTTAAAATATTATCTGTTGATGTACAATACATAATGTATTTGCATGTGCGCCCCAGTCATCTTCGGCTACGGTGTGTTTGTTTGCAGACTGCCCAGCGCAAGATAAGGGAGATCGTTCAACAGGTCAAACAGCAAGAGCGGAAACACCAGCAAACGGTGCCAACACCTTCACAACCATCAGAATGATCAGCGGACGCCAGCAAGCAGCAGCTAATGAATGTAGCTCATGCGAGGACAAATCGAAATTCAAGAAGTAGACAAATAGAGAGTGAGACAGAGCGGGGAACAGAGAGAGACAGAAGCTGATGAAGAGGACCAGCAGTTTAAAACAACCAAAGTACTTAAAGCACAAAAACGTTTGGTCATGTGGATATGAATGAGGATGATCGAGAGCGTTATCAGGTCAGAGATCTTTTTATGACCATGGACCTGATATTTCATATTGAGCTCTTTTTGTTACTGATTAAGCTGATGTGAGGATTTGTGCGCTGTGAAGTAGACTGCTGGATGAGGTGAATGCACACTGCAGGTAGATTTTATAGGACTTGCAGGTCTAGTTGTGCATCAGATCTACTAATTTATTAGGAGATATAATAAATTGCACAGCAATATGTTAATAAGATTCTAAAAACAATTCTATAGGTTTATTCAACAGAATTTTCTTTGGAAACTCATTTCAGGCTATTTAATGTGAGTAATCAGATTTGTTTGACTTTTCTAGTAACTAATTAGTACAGCACGGTAACTAAAAGCATTAAGTGATGTTACAAAGGAACATACATGTAAAAGGGTGCTTGCTGTGTGCCAGCATTTCACTTCCAGTTCCTCTTTTGCATTGCTGAGTCTGAGCATTTCTCCTCTGCTTGCTGCCCTGTTCTCTTTTCTCTTTTTTTAAATTATATTGCTTTCTCTTAAATGTTTCCATGTTCCCGACTTATTTGTCACACAAAATAAGAGCTGTCTGTGTGCCAACTGTAAAAAAAAAAAAAAAAAAAAATTCCAGTCCCTAAAGAGAGCTAGATCTAGATCATCTTACTTTGGGAATCTAATGTTGATATCCTGTACTCCCCACTTATTACACCTTACACTTAGGGGGATATGCCGGTATCAAATTTTCATGTTGCGATTAATTGCTTATGCTTTTATCACGGTATTGAAATTTAGTTTTAAAAAAAAGTGCTGCCATAATACAGTATAACAGGTTTATTTAACTTTTTTCTTATAACAAAAATAACTGAACATTTAAATGCAATAAAGCAATACAGAAAAATGTATAAAGTTAAAAGTTTTACACAGATTAAAGTGCAAAAGAACTATAAAGACCAATAGGTATCACTTTACAATAAGACCTCATTAGTTAACCTTTAGTTAATGCATTAACATTCACAATGAGCAAAAGCTAATGTTAACTAATGAAGCCCTAATGTAAAGTGTGACCGAACAATAAAGAATCAAAACACTTTCAAACAATATCTAGGGCATGTTGTAGTCCAGATTAAAATGTAAAAAAAAGTTTGAAAATAAATAGCCTA
>NW_015666552.1:183592-188490 GCF_001515625.1 Sinocyclocheilus rhinocerous
GCGCTTGTTTACATCAGAGTGCGCATGCGTCTTTCACGCAGCATACAGCGGTGTTGTGCATTTTGACCAGTTTATGGGAAAAGTATTCTTAAAATGCATTCAAAATTCTGAATAATTTGTTATATATAATTATTCACGGTATTTAGTAGTGCCCACGATAACAATATCGTGCACATTCATTACCGTGATATATCGCATTACCGAATACCGGCACAAGTCTACTTACACTACTGTTCTAAAGTTTGTGGTCAGTATGATTTCTTTATTTTTTTAAAGAAACTATTTTCTATTCTGCAAGGATGCATTAAATTTAGCAAAAGTGACAGTAAAGACATTTATAATGTTGCAAAAGATTTCTATTTTAAAATGTATTTATCCGTTTTAAAACTTTTTTTAACTTTTAAAAGAAGAATCCTGAAAAGAAGTATCATGGTTTCCTCAAACATATGAAGCAGTACTTGATATTTGTTTTTTCAACATTGATTATAAAAAGAAATGATTCTTGAGCGGCAAATCAGCACATTATACTGATTTCTGAAGGATCATGAGACACTGAGGACTAGAGTAATTCAGCTTTGCATCACAGGAATATATTACTTTGTAAAGTATATTCACATAGAAAACAGTTATTTTAAATTATAATAATATTACAGAAGATGAAAAAATTCTTACAAGCCTGAACTTTTGAATGGTAGTGTACGCACATGAAAAAGCTGAGTTTCGTGTGCAATCTGCACCTTGTCTGTAGGTCCTGTAACGGGAGCCCATGGGAGTCCTTGAGGTCTTCCTGACACTCGTGAATGTATATGATGCAAATGCCTTCTGCAAACATGTACTTTCTGTGTAGCAAACATAATTTCTCTTTCCCCCCTCTGATTTCACGTGCTGAGATGAGTGCACACAAGTGTGTTTGCATTAGGGAATGTATGCATAGACCGAGACAACATAAATGTCTATAAATGCATTTTTGACAAAAGAGAAGAGCAAAGCCAAGACAAGGTGTTTTTTTTTAATCGTTTGTAAAGACGTCCCATTTTTTCCTAATATATAAAGGTGATGTGATTGGTGAGGGATGACGTCATTAAGCCTTTTAATGTTGCACATCCGAAAGGTTAATGGAATAAAAAAATTAATGTAATGTGTATATTGGTTTTAGTATTTCTTGACTGATCAAATGCAAACAGCCAGCATTGCAGTACTGTACAGTCATAGAGCGTAACATTGATTTAAAGCAACTGATAAAACCATGATTGAGACATGAAAATGATATATTGAAAGTCCACGCAGCTTTGTGTGAACCAGTACAATATACCGTTCTACCTCAAGAACAGGGTACCTCAATCTGATCTTTTCTCCCTTTTGCATATTTTGTATACCTTGTAAAGCTCTCAAACTTAGAGCATTTTTTATTTTTCTAAATAAAAGAACAAGAAAAAAAGGGTTAGCGCAAGGCACCAACTTGGCCTGCTTGTTCTTGCGAAAGAGGTTTCAGAAACTGATTGTTGCTTTATGAACCGTTTGACTCAAATGGGCTCTTGAGGTCAATGCAACTCTTGGGCAACTGAACTTTTGTGCTGACAGTACTTTGTTTCTTGCAGTTTATGTTTGAACTGAAATAACTGTCTTGACCGATATATAGTGTCTAAGAATACAGCTTAATCCAACCATATGCAGTGTTCTTCAACCTGTATTTAGAACATTATCTTTATGTTACTCTGTTACAAATGGCTCTGTAATTTCTCTGTTTTGGAGGCCATATCTGATGAGTTGGCCAATAACAAGTCAGTTTTGAATGTTATTCTAACAGCATATTTGTGAGGTTTTATTATAGGAATAATCTCCGCCAGTTTACTGCTGAATGTTAGCATAACAATATTAGACACAATTGAATTTGATCCTTTCAGTTTGGGTTTCTGTAGTAAAATTTTGCTGTGTCAAATGGGAGGGATGTCCAGCAGTCTCTCTTCTCATATCATTTACAAAGAAAACGTGTACATGAAACCTAGTCTTTGCCGTATTACTTCTGCAGCCGTCTCTGAGTCCGTTTCTCTTCACATTCTACCATGTTCAAAATGTCTTTATTGACCACTTGTACCGTGAATACTTCTGGGTGTTTGATAAGTCTGTCCCTTATCTGATCAACTCTTATAATAATGTCACACAATGTAAAAATGGGTAAACAAACGAATTTCAGATGTGGGCAAAAGGGGGACATATTCCATTGGTATACTATTGGCTCTAGCCAAGTGTGGGTGAGTTGGGGACAATAGGAGTGTGAATGAACAATCATGAATACACATCTGTTTTTATGTTTTCTGGAAGGGTCACACTACCCTTCACATGGATATGAGGAATAAACAGTCTTTAAAATAATGTTGTTGTTGTTGTTTTCTTCATCTTTGTATCAATATATCGTTTACTTGTGTCATTAGCTTAAAGATTCTGTGGAAGCTTGTTTCCGCCACAAAAAAAAAAAAAGGTAATTGATCATTTTTATCTCACAATTCATCTTTTCTTACCGCAATTATAAGTTTATATCGCACACTTCTGGCTCTTGTTTTTCTCGAAAAACGTCAGAATTCTGACTTTTTTTTTTTTCCACTTGCAATTTCAAGTCTGAATTTCGAGTAGATCATTTCTACTTTTTATCTCACAGTTCTGACTTATCAGAATTGCAAATTTATGCAATTACTTTTTTTTTTTTTTATCTCAAACAATGTCTGAACTATGTGATAAAGTCACAATTACCTTAATTTTTTTTTATCCCAGGGCAGAAACTGGCTTCCACAAGATGCTAAAGTGAAACCTTGATTTCTGTTGGAATATATTAATACACTATATTAATAGAATATCACAATATTCTTATCCTGCAGTTATACTTACATGCATTTTTACACATAATTTGATCACCATAAAATATGCACCCATAGAACTCTATAGAAATAGTTTGGCTAATTTTATTATGCTTTCAGCTGCCAATATGGTATAATTATATCACTCATTTCAGCAATTTTACCATGTAGACATCCATTCCACATAATTTAACATATAGGTTACAATAAGATGTTAAATGGTTTCAAATGTTTTTATTATTGAATTTAAACTGCATGAAACTTTTCAAATACTTAGTTGTGAAAACAGCTGTTATAACTTGGTTATAATAGAAGTATAACTTTCAAGCACTCAATCAGCAGTTTTTAATGCAAAAACTAAACCTTAACAACTTATGTACACATTAAGACATTGATTTATTTTTCCATAAATGGCTTAAAACAGGACAGCTACTGTAATGCAGTAAATACTTAATCAAGTAGCACCTGTAGATGCAATTCATGAAAATGCAATGGAAATTCTTTGTTTTTTAAAGGATACATATATCCACCACAGAAACGGCTCTAGAATTTAGAGTTTCTGACATGCTGATAATTGATACATTCATGGCACAGTCAACCACAAACTAATGATCAGTACAAATGTGTAAAGGTTAAGCTGCATCTGAAGCTGAATGGATGAGATGTATTTAAAGTGCCATTTTATGCTGTAAATTTAAATACACTGCATTAATACTGCCTTACTGTCCAAAACAGGTCATTAGTAGTGTGCGTTTTTTTTTTTTTTTCTTAGAAATGAATTATGCACATGTGCAAGTATAACAAAGTAAGTTGTATGTGTATGACCAAGTCGGTTATCAATCCCTGAATGTACTGTGCAACTCCAAGAGATTTAGGCCATCGTGTAAATGATCAGTGCACAAGTCTATATTTAAGGCATGATACTAACTTGCAAATAAAAGAACACCCTGATAGTAGGACGCTTGAGGATAATGAATATAATATCTAATAATCTTTAAAAATCACTTTAGTGGTATGCACCTTATTTTTCAGCGCAGAAGTAAGCTATTTTTTGTGAATTTGCAAATCCTCTAAGCTGGTATTGCTAATAACAAGAAGAATAACAAGTGCAGTAATTGAAAAACTATTTGTGCTACAAACCAGTGTTTATAATGACTACATTCTGTTGAAATAATATTACAAGATAGACATGGCAAGCCTGGCACATTCAAGTTACAAATGGCTGCATCTCTTTTTAAGTTATAAATAAAGTTGGATACAGTTAAAGTAAAACTGTAGTACTACCTTTAAATAAAAATATTTTTATGTAATAAATTATTTTTTATGTGCAGGTCTTGAGCAGAAAGTGTAAAAAGAGTGGTAATCTGCTTTTGTTACCGTAGAGCTATTTACATGTTTTAATCCATAAAAATTTGTATAAATGAATGTATTTAGGTTAATTGAGCAATATTAAATAATATTTTTGACTTGAATAAAACCAGATAATTAGATGTGATCATTTTAGGTTACTATTTTATCAGTGTACATTTAGGGGGGGAAAGTAACTAATCATTAGTTCTATTTTGGTAAAATGTGTAAACACTCAAAAACACATGGAACTTACAGTTATTTACAGTTTTCCACAACTAAATAAAGCCATAAACACACATAAAGCTACAAACAAACATGGTCACTAAACAACATTTGAAAACATAAGTAAATATTTTTTGCTTCAATAAAAAAACTTAAAGGGGTCATATGATGCGATTTCAAGTTTTCCTTTCTCTTTGGAGTGTTACAAGCTGATTGTGCATAGATAAGATCCCTGAAGTTGCAAAGACTAAAGTCTCAAAACCAAAGAGATATTCTTTCCTTTAAAGGCTAGGCCATCAGATTCATTGTTTCCTATATAATGAGGCAATGTCCAGTGTTATATATGTAACGTCAGCAATTATTACACGGCTCTGTGGAATACTTGATTCTGATTGGTCAGTCGCGACATTTCGAGGTATTCTATCCCTCGATAACAACCGGTAAAAGCTAATAACACAGGCTCATCCGGGTAAC
>NW_015666552.1:188622-190836 GCF_001515625.1 Sinocyclocheilus rhinocerous
GTGAAATGTTGTGTAATAAGTGGTGTGACTGCACCGTTTCATTTAAATGTCCGTCTAGTTTGAATTTGCCGCTTGCTCGCAACTGCTGTCTTCATGGAAGCTTTGCGTTCAAATATTTCAACTCAAATCAATATTTCGCGTCTAATTATTTACTTATGTGGCAAGTAGCCGTGTAATAAGCGGGATAATGTACATCCAGCCGGTTGTTATCTCAGAATAAACCCCTTCAGGCTGATACAAGACCCCTCCGCGATCACCCTGTCGGGGTTTATTCTGAGATAACAACCGGTTTATCCCTTACTTATAGACATTCGGTAATTAATATTTTCTATTTCTTTCCATGTCAGTTCCACTCTGCATTCAGACATTCATAACCAAATCCTCAGCTGTGACTCCAGACCAATGATCAGTCCCATATTAACAGACTGCAGTCTCCTCTTCTGTGTGTCTTCGGTTCATCTAGTCTTGCGATCATTCAGGACCTTTTGGTGTCCATTGGGTTCCAGGCCATCAAGTTTGAGGTGGGCCTGACTATAGCGGCGGATCAGAGCTCCAGGAAGTAGAGCCACACACGCGATCAACAGGAGCTGAAACAGGGTCCTCCAAGAAAAGATGTCGTCCAAAGAGTGGATCTCAGACAAGATGGCACCCGTACGGACACAGATAAAATTATAAGGGATTAGACCTAGGAAGAAAATAAGCCTTTAAGATCATAAGGGTTGTTTTTCTCCAGAAGCTGTATTTTTACTTAATAATTGTTTAGATTCTGGCCACCTAAAAACTATAGAAGCTCAAAATGGAATCATTAGGAAAATTTAGAAGAAGAAAAAACTGTAGAATTGCAGTGGATTGTAAGTACACCTATAACATAAAATTACATGAATGTATAACTGAAGATGTACTGTAAGCTCACCAATGAGGATGGAGAAAAAGAATATGGGGATGGGGATGTTGAGGATTGGAGAGGTGACATTCAGAAACCAGTTTGGCGTCATGGGAAAGAACCGCAGAAAGAGCAAGAAGAAGAACAAACTACTCCTGTTCTCTTCCACCTAACATAGAGAGATTCATCATGTGCTCATGTTGCATTATGTTTCAACTCCAAAGTATTATAATATGAAAATAATGATTATGATCAAGGTTGCCAAATTGAGCTACTTTTAAACATATATATTAAATATAATTACAAAGTATCCCTTACAAAATATATATATACAGTATATACATACTTTGGGATAATTTTATTTGGTAAACTTAAGTTCAAATATATTTTCCAAGTATACAGTATTCTATGTACTAAGTATGCTAAAATCAATATAGTGGTATACTGCTTATTTATTCATTTAGCAGACTTTTGAAGTAAATTGGCCCACATTTTAGTTTATAAAAGTATACACTTTAGTGTACTTTAAGCATAATAGAAGTAAACTTTGAGTACACAAGTTTTTTCCTGTATTGTAAATATACTGTGAACTACAAGCAGTGGTGGACGAAGTACACAAATCAAGTACTTGAGTAAAAGTACAGATACGTATGATAAAATATTACTCCAGTAAAAGTAAAAGTACTCCTTTTTCAATTTTACTCGAGTGAAAGTACAAAAGTACTCGATTTTTTATCTACTTAAGTAAAAAAGTACTGATAGATCAGGGGTTCCCAAACTCGGTCCTGGAGGGCCGGTGTCCTGCAGAGTTTAGCTCCAACCCTAATCAAACACACCTGAAGCAGCTAATAAAGCTCTCAAGTGAACGTATTCTGTTATAATGCTAGTTTACTAGTTATATGCATCTATCCCACTAGTTTATAAAAGTACAAGTATACTCTCTCAGTAAACTAATTAACAGAAAGTTTAATAGTTTTTAAGCTGCAACTTTCTTTAAGTGTACTCAACATTTTATAGTTTACATTGAAAGAAATGAAATCAGCCAAATGTTTGTCTGTTTATACAGTGTCCAAAAAGATCAGGTTTAGTTCCACCTATGTACTATTTACTCTAGCTATTCCACCCAAAGCTGACTTGGGTTACACTTTATTTTAAGGTGTCCTTGTTACAGTGTAATTATACATTTAAGTACTGAGTAATATTAATTAACTACATGTACTTACTATATGGTTAGGGTTAAGATTAGGGTTACTTGCATGTAATTAATTTTTATTATAATAGTAAGTACACGTAATATGTGTAACAAGCACACCTTAAAATAAAGTGTTACC
>NW_015666552.1:191264-213847 GCF_001515625.1 Sinocyclocheilus rhinocerous
TTAGGGTTACTTGCATGTAATTATGCATAATTTATTGTTATTATAAATAGTAAGTACATGTAAAGTGTAACAAGGGCACCTTAAAATAAAGTGTTACCCTGACTTGTTATTTCATAAGCCACACAAGAATGAACTTACTTCATAAATCAAGCCAAGTTGAATATTAGAACATTAATACTAAATTATACTTTCTTAAATTAATCTCAAACTAAAGATTAGGCACAAGCATGGGCATAATATACTTTTCTGTATGCTATATACAGGTGAATCTCAATAAATTAGAATGTCGTGGAAAAGTTCATTTATTTCAGTAATTCAACTCAAATTGTGAAACTCGTGTATTAAATAAATTCAATGCACACAGACTGAAGTATTATGAAGTATTCTAATTTGTTGAGATAGTGAATTGGTGGGTTTTTGTTAAATGTGAGCCAAAATCATCACAATTAAAAGAACCAAACACGTAAACTACTTCAGTCTGTGTGCATTGAATTTATTTAATACACGAGTTTCACAATTTGAGTTGAATTACTGAAATAAATGAACTTTTCCACGGCATTCTAATTTATTGAGATGCACCTGTATATGTATAAGCGAAGTATACTTAAGTATAATATTAAGTATACCTATGATAAGTAGATAAACAGTAGACTGAAAGTATGCTATTATATTGTAGGTTAAAAGAAGTATACTAGAAGCACACTTGAATAAACTTTTTTTATATTAAGGCCTGTTCACACTAAGAACAATAACTAATAGCAAGAACTATAACTATATTGGCATCCACACTGAGGCACTAATGTGCTGCAAATACCTTGTTGGCCACTTTAAATGCTTGAGCTCTAAAGCATTAAAAATGGATTCAGGATTGATGATCAGCAAGAAAAAAAATAACTAAGTAGTTCTATATTGTTACTCTATATTACACTATATTGTTGTGTTCTTGTCGTGATAGTTGTGCTGTGGACTCAGTACAGTATAAACAGACAAAATGCAAAGTCACACATACTGACTATTTTTAGAACATTTATTAATGGGAAATCCCTCTATCATGTGCTAAACACCCAGAGGTGACCCACCATTCTCTGCAGCATGGCCACCTTCTCAGGGAAGAGCCTGACGATGTGGCGTTTGCCAAATGTATGGGACAGCAGGTAGCAGTTGGTGGAACCCACAGTAGTCAAAGTGCAGGCGATGAGGAGTCCATGCCATGGCCCAAATAATGCCCCCGCCAGCATGTTCTAGACATGACAAGAAAAATTGACAGTAAAGGCTTTTTTATTAGGTCATCAGCTACATACAGTCACATATTATATATAAATAACTGTACTGTTTGTATATATAGTAAGCGTCCCTTGTGAAAAAGAAGTAAAATTTCCATCCTTCAACACCAAAAAGTGGTAACCTGCAGTTATTACTCTAAGGAGCTCTTTCTGCCTGATTTAACCCATAAATATTTGCTTTGTTCATATAAATAATGTATATCTGTTTGTTCAGAAAATAATATTTATAAAATAATAATAAAATCAGTTAATTTAGTTAGCATGTTTAGGTTACCATTTCAGTGTAAAAATCAAAGTACTTTAAGTACTTTACTTAAAAATTGACACTTTTAATGTATAGTGTTTTACATTTATTTCACATTTAAAAATGTATTTTTACATTTAAATGTAATGTAATGTTGTGGTTTAAATTTATATTAAATGCAATGAAGTGTTTTTGACTCTTGACCCTCTTAAGTAGAACTCAAGTAGTTGTCTTTAAAATATGGTTCAAGTGTACTGCTGAATGTATTGACAAGCATTTATGTTAAACTAAAATATACTTTAATGTCATGTCATGTTGACACTTGTGTCATGTATTTGAATATTTACATTTACATTTAGTCATTTAGCAGATGCTTTTATCCAAAGCGACTTACAAATGAGGACAATGGAAGCAATCAATATCAACAAAAGAGCAATGATATGCAAGTGCTATGACAAGTCTCAGTTAGCCTAACACAGTACACGTAGCAAGGTTTTTTTTTTGTTATATAATAAATAAAAAGAAAAATAGATAGAATAGAAAAAGAATAGAACAAGCTAGTGTTAGATGCCTTTTTTTTTGCTTTTTGTTAATTGTATAATAAATAAAAAGAAAACAAATAGGCCTAAATAGAATACAAAAAGAATAGAGAAGCTAGTTAGTTTTTTTTTTTTTAAGAAAACAAGCAGTAAATAAATAGAGTGCAAGTCTAAAAGGAGCAATTAAAAAAAAATAGAATTAGAATAGAGAGTGCTATAGATAAAGGGTCAAATGAAGATGGAACAGATGTGTTTTTAGCCATTTCTTGAAGATGGCTAAGGACTTGGATTGATTTGGGCAGGTCATTCCACCAGGAGGGAACATTTCATTTAAAAGTCCATGAAAGTGATTTTGTGCCTCTTTGGGATGGCACAATAAAGCGATGTTCACTTGCAGAATGCAAGCTTCTAGAGAGCACATCATTTTGAAGTAATGAATTTAGGTAAAGGGGTGCAGAGCCAGTGGTGGTTTTGTAGGCAAACATTAATGCCTTGAATTTTATGCGAGCAGCTATTGGTAGCCAGTGCAAATTGATAAACAGAGGTGTGCCGTGCATTCTTTTCGGCTTATAAAAAATTAATCTTGCTGCCGCATTCTGGATTAATTGTAAAGGTTTGATAGAACTGGCTGGAAGACCTGCCAAGAGAGCATCGCAATAGTCCATTCTGGACAGAACAAGAGCTTGAACAAGGAGTTGTGAAGCATGTTCCGTGGGTTTGCTGGAACCACAAGCAGTTCTGTCTTGGTAAGGTTGAGTTGAAGGTGATGGTCCTTCATCCAGCAAGAAATGTCTGTTAGACCAGCTGAGATGCGAGCAGCTATCGTCGGATCATCAGGATGGAATGAGAGGTCAAGATGAGTGTCATCAGCATAGCAGTGATATGAAAAGCCATGTTTCTGAATGACAAAACCTAGTGATGCCATGTAGACAGAGAAGAGAAGTGGACCAAGAACTGAGCCCTGAGGCCCCCCAGTAGTTAGATGTTGGGACTTGGACACCTCACCGCTCCAAGATACCTTGAAGGACCTATCTGAGAGGTAAGACTCAAACCACTGGAGTGCGGTTATATATATTTATTTATTATTTATATATATATTTGTAATGATGTAGCCGCAATTTAGTACCATTAGTACTGTGTATGTTAGTCAGCACATCAGAATAAGTATACTTTAAAGCATTATTAAAACATAATGAATTCAAATGTACTTGAAACTTAATTTGACATTATTATAAAGTGCACTTTTTAAAATTTAAGAAACTGTCATGAAAGTGTACTCTCTTTACACTTTTGTGAACTACATTATAAGTGCACATTCAATACAATTAAGCACACTTCTATGGGATTATGTCCAGGAAAGGAAACATGATGTAAATGGCATTTAGAGAAACTGGTGATAAAGCTTTTATTTCAGTCTAATGAGGTGTTTTCAAGCAGGTCTACTAATAGTGTCACAGAGTAGACCTCTGTTACCAACCAAAAAGGATGAGCCTGGAATGGCGAAGGACTGCTTGTAGAGGTAGGCACTGCAAAAGAGGATGAACACATATCCAGTGTGTTCTGTCTTATAGAACTGCAGCAGCTCAGTTAGTTCCCTCAACTCATCCAGATCAGATGGGAACTTCAACCTGGAGAAAATATAAGACATTGTGAGATCAGTAAAATAATGGCACCGAACTTGCATGTTTCTCTTGTAATTTCTAACAGATTGGCGAGTGGCTGTCCTCTTCCTATCAACTCAGTTGCTTTCCCTTACAAAAACCAGCAGAGACTGATATGATGGAGGAAGAGGGTTTTAATCAATATATTGAGTGGATACTGTGGGCTTAAGCTATATGACCTGAATGTACCCTAGTAAAAAATAATGTATTTAAAATACATTTATTTCATACTAAGTATTGTTCAAATTATTAACATATTTACTAACTTATTTCTTGAGACTTACTGATATAAAAAAAATTAATTAGCTAAACTTTATTTGGAGTACTACTTGTGCACAATGCACATTTTATTATTATTACACAATATTAAGACTATAATGCGTTTTAATGTCACTATTGATGATGATTGTATGACCTTTGAATAATATCGGTCTTTAAATGCAAGATATTTAAGTGTTTTGCAATAGTTCCACTTTAGCACAATCAAATATACTTCAGTATATCTTTAGCACTTCAGCACTGCTTCCGCACAATTAAAGTGCATTAAGTGTACATAAATATGTGAATATATTTGTAGTATACTTAGCATGAAATAAATGTATTTCAAATTCATTTTAGTATATTTATTTTTCACTGGGATAATGATCTGAAAAAGTTCACTGTTGCTCTCTGGTGAGATGCTGTGGTGACCTGCAACTGTTACTTTAAAGCAGTGTTTCTCAACCCTGGTCCTGAGCGCCCCCCAACACTGCACATTTTGTATGTCTCCCTTATCTGACACCCATTTCAGGTCCTGGAGTTTCTTTTAATGAGCTAATGAGTTGAATCAGGTGTGTTTGAATAGGGAGACACACAAAATGTGCAGTGCTGGGGGGCGCCCAGGACCAGGGTTGAGAAACACTGCTTTAAAGAGTTATTTCTACATGATTTAACCTACGTAATTTGGTGATATAAATTAATGTTTAGGTTGACTCAGTTATATTAAATAACATTTCTGACTTAAATAAAAAGTCTGTTTAAATGGCTGAAGTTCATTCATGGGTGAGGTTCTGTGACCACAAGCTGGTACCATGATGGTACTCCAGGAAGTCTGACAAAATAAATGTTCTTTAAACAAATACAATATTGCTTTAACTTTGACCAAAGATGAAGTTAAAGTGATAAGTTCATCCAAAAATGTCATAATTTACTCACCCTCATGCTTGCTCAAACCTGCATGACTTTGTTTCTTCTTCAAAAATATTTGAAAAATGCTGAGAACCAAACAATGGAGGTTTAGGATGACATGAGAGTGAGTAAATGATTAATTTTTAATAATCTAAATGTTTCATTGTTCCTTACATATTAAAGGGGTCATATGATGCGATTTCAAGTTTTCCTTCCTCTTTGGAGTGTTACAAGCTGATTGTGCATAGATAAGATCCCTGAAGTTGCAAAGACTAAAGTCTCAAAACCAAAGAGATATTCTTTATCAAAGTTAAGACTCTGCCACGCCCCCCTAAAACGGCTCGTTCTAACACGCCCCCACATATCGTCACTATGTGGAAATATTAGCATAATGCCGCCCAAATGTGCACGCAAAGAAAGAAGGCGTGGTTTCAGTAACCGCAGTTAGTGTTGAACAGAGCATGTGAGCAGAGCGGAGCGGGGAGCGGAGTGGTAATATTTCCTTGAGAACGCAGAGCGCCTTTCTGAAGATTCCGCTCCGCTCGCTCAATACGCTCAGTGCCGCTCGCTCAACCCAGAATGCCCTTTGGTGATTTGCTTGTTCGAGATCGAGAATCTGTAGTAGTAGAGCAGTTATGGAGTTCAGATATTGTTTCCATAAAAAAATGTAAAAGTACATGACTGTATAATTATATTAATAACTGGTAATTGCTATAAAATTGTGTATTTAGGCTCAGTATTATTAAATAACATTTTTGACTTAAAGCCATTACTTCCCTTTTTAGGTTTGCATTTTTTTAAGTGCACAACAGACTTGAAATTACTTGAAGGATTCTTGAAAACGGCTGTAGGCCTCTGATCAAGACACTAGCCTGTCAGCAAGATGAGACAGAAAGACCAAAATCTGCCCTCAGCTTGCGTGAAGGAATGAAATATGATACACCAACTGGACAAAAATAGCCTCTCAGCTGTGGAAATACGCTAGTGTGTGTGTGTGTGTGTGTTTTGGCTGTACTCAATGGCCAGACTGTTTAAAACATCTTCAAACACACCTAACACGATCATCAATAAATATGTGGATGTACCACAGACTGGATTTCTTGTGTGGTGGTCACCGGGCTCTTACCAGCAGATGAATCACATCTTGTGCAGTCGTGAGTAATCTAAGCTCCTTACTGCCATCCAGGGGGTAATTTGGGCATGCAATGGGGCAGTATTCCCCACCCATGTGCCAAAGCAGAGGTTTTAATTTCACATACGTACCCAGTGTGATGAATATAAACATGTGATATGCTCCATGCTGAGTGCACACTGAGTATGTTCCCACAAGTACAACAATATGAGAGCCTTCAGTGGACGAGACCGACCAGACAATAAACAAAACACTGTCAATAATCAAAACTCTTTTTTGAAAAGTCCTGACATGTTCAGACTATTTAAGCCTATTCTCTTTAAAACAGCTGGCTATATCACTGTAAAACATGATACATGCACATGTGTTAACAAAATTTCCCCTCTCTTATAACCATGGGAATTCCCACCAAAAGATTCAAACAGCTAGCAGTACACAGGGCACAGCTGTCTCTGCCATCACTGATGAACAACATGTGAAAAACATCTCAGCCTCATCAGCAGATATTCTCCAGGGTACAGAGGAGTGAGCTAATCAAGACATGAACCATGACATACAGGTCACAAGACACTATGGAAAGGTCAGATCTTTGGACAGAGTGTGATGATGGTAGACATACAGCAGATCCGTTACCCAATTTGAAACTCCAGTGTCCTTTCCACTGTTTTTGTTATTCTAAATATCTGGATGACTTCAGAAAGTGACATATACTGTAAGCACACAGGGCTTTTGAGACCTCTCTCCTTTTTTTTTGATAGTTTTTTTTTGTCCATATCGCACAGCCCTATTTTCCATTGTTTTTTCTATGTAAACATGGATGCGTTTGACTGTTGCACTCACATCTCTTGCATGAAACGGCATTCTAAAAGCGCAGCACTCAAGTTAAAAGAAGTTCACTCCCATCTTCTTGTATGTTTTTTCTATTCCACTGCCTGCGTCGCATCTTGGTCAAGTCAAGTCACCTTTATTTATATATCGCTTTTAACAATACAGATTGTGTCAAAGCAACTGAACAGTATTAAATAGGAAAATAGTGTGTCAATAATGCAAAAGGCCAATAGTAAACACTCAATATTCAGTTAGAGGCAGTTCATCATTGAATTCAGTGATGTCATCATCCAGCTCAGTTCAGTTTAAATAGTGTCTGTGCAATCAAGTCGACGATATCGCTGGAAAATAAGTGTCCCCAACTAAGCAAGCCAGAGGCGACAGCAGCAAGGAACCAAAACTCCATCGGTGGAGTATGTATGTATATGTAACATGTCACATATGAAGCCTCCAGATATCTCTTTCTTTCCCTCCTCCTCTATATTGCACATCTCAGCAAATTCAAGGGGTTTCAAGACACTCCAGAAGGCAGTTGTCTGATCTTATAACTGTCACCTCATGCCCTCTGCCAGGCTCCAATTCTGAGACATGACTGCTAATATTGATTTGCATTCAGAGCAGACAAAGTAATAATTAATGGAGAGTTTAATAAATTAATCATTAAAATAATTATATTAAAAAATTATATGATACGCTCCAATGTCCCCTGGATTCTACAAAAGACAAGCAGTTTGGAAAATGGATGGATATTTTTAAAGGGGTCATATGATGCGATTTCAATTTTTCCTTTCTCGAGAGGACGGATGAAACATTAAAGAAGAAAAAGAGTTTTGCTGCATGAAGCATCTATGATTTCCCACATCACACAGAGCTGCTCACATAGTATAAAGTAACGCTGATGAGGAGAGAGCACAGGGCAAACAGGAGCTGAATGTTTGTCACCATCAGAGAATAACTGCCAAAGCTTCTCACTTTCTACAGTACAAATCCATCTCTCTCTCATTCTCTCTAATTTTATTTCTTATTCTTCCATTACTTCTTCTCAGAATTGAGATGAGGGTGTATATTATAATAAATAAACCAATACTGAGTCAAATAGACATGCAGGCAAATATGGAAGAATGTGAAATTAATGAAGATAGAGAGAACTAATAAAAAGAGGGAGGGAGTTGTTCCACAGGTGACTATAGGAGCACTGTCATAAACTGCACTGCAGATGCTTCTCTTAGAAACAGTGTGGCCTTACTGCTACACTGTAACATGCATGAGTTTAATATGATGACTATGCATCATCCAATATATTAATAGTGGAAAAAAATGGAAACATTTTACAGTTCAGTTATAGCAAAAATTCCCCTATACCTTGGGCAAGAAGCCCCCAGGACAAACATGTAATGTAAACACATCAAATATTCTATGTAAATCACAATTTAGTTAAATAATTGAATACATGACAGAAAAATCAAGTTACTGAATCCCAATCAAATAGATACATTTACAAGGTTAACTTATAAGTAATTCAGATAGGCCTACATTTTTAATGAAGAGATGTCATAATAGCAATAGACTATGAATTCAGATGAGACTATGGTTATGGTTATAGCCTAATATTAAACTGTGTATTTGTAATTAGTTTTTAAAAAAACTCCTCTTGCAATTTTAAGCAGGCTTCTTACTGCAAAATAAAAAACAATATTATATAGGCTAACCAATACAAATCTAAATGAATTTCCTGTCCACAAATATAGGCCTAGTAATGAAAAACGGCAGGAGCCAATCGTTTAGACAGGTCTTGTGATTCACAAAACCGGTCTAAAGGATTCGTTCATTAATCGGACTCGATCGTTCATATTTCGAGTGGGATGCTTTCATTGAATCTTTAACTTAATAATATCAGTGATAGATGTGAACCGGTACATCCTATTAAGTCAAAAAAAAGATCCGATTAAAAATAGCAAATCATTCATGAATCGCAAGTAGCCCACGAAACATCAGTCTACCAAGTTTCACATGAAAATGTAATTTAATTAAATTATGTATGGTGTGTAGCTACGTTTACCTGAAATAATTTCCCATTTTGTCATTTGTTGTGTCGACATGTAAGATTATTAAAATAATATATTCAGATGTTTAGCTTACCTGTAGCTAGTGTGTTATTAAAACACAGTTTAACAGACCATTTGACAGTTAAAAGAGAATTCATTCTGCTACAAACAATAACATAAGTAGGAATAACTGCTCACAAAACAAAACAAAACAAAACAAAGTACCGAAGATATTAACTTACCTGAGTTCTTCCTCCTGCGGTTCGTCGGCGGTGTGTTGAGGTTGAACGTCGTGAAGACGGGCGGCACGCGGACCCGGCGGAAGGAACACAGACAGCAGGTACAAGTAAAAAGTTGCCGTGGCCACCAAGGCAATTAAACCCCAGACTGAGCGCATAGTCCCGGCCTAGATCTGTCTAAAGACGACACTGTTGCACTTGCTGCTACACCTGTTAAATAGCAGATCCGGTCAGTGGGCAGTTTATACATGTTACGTCTCCAGCCCGTGCAAGTACCTACTGTATTGCAACAATGTGAGTCAGTGAAGCCCCTCATGAGGGTGGACCCTCATGTCACATGAGACCCCAAAAAATATGAGCCCATGGTGTGGGCACTGTGGGAAAAGTATGTGCAACTTTAAAAAACACGAACTTTATAGAACCCCTATGTAACAATAACAAAATATTATTATTAGAGGCTACATCAGTGTTGTCAGTGCGTCGTTTTCAGAGCTGCAGAGTAATTACTCACGTGGCATCCAAAAATGAAATTGCACCATGGTTTTTAAGTCACTATATTTATAAGGCATGAGCAGGTCATTGCCTCATAAAAAACAGCAAGTACACGGTCTTACACAGAATGTATTTATTTATTTATTTAAAGTCTACCTGTAGCTAGTGTGTTATTAAAACACAGTTTAACAGACCATTTGACAGTTAAAAGAGAATTCATTCTGCTACAAACAATAACATAAGTAGGAATAACTGCTCACAAAACAAAACAAAACAAAACAAAGTACCGAAGATATTAACTACCTGAGTTCTTCCTCCTGCGGTTCGTCGGCGGTGTGTTGAGGTTGAACGTCGTGAAGAAGGGCGGCACGCGGACCCGGCGGAAGGAACACAGACAGCAGGTACAAGTAAAAAGTTGCCGTGGCCACCAAGGCAATTAAACCCCAGACTGAGCGCATAGTCCCGGACTAGATCTGTCTAAAGACGACACTGTTGCACTTGCTGCTACACCTGTTAAATAGCAGATCCGGTCAGTGGGCAGTTTATACATGTTACGTCTCCAGCCCGTGCAAGTACCTACTGTATTGCAACAATGTGAGTCAGTGAAGCCCCTCATGAGGGTGGACCCTCATGTCACATGAGACCCCAAAAAATATGAGCCCATGGTGTGGGCACTGTGGGAAAAGTATGTGCAACTTTAAAAAACACGAACTTTATAGAACCCCTATGTAACAATAACAAAATATTATTATTAGAGGCTACATCAGTGTTGTCAGTGCGTCGTTTTCAGAGCTGCAGAGTAATTACTCACGTGGCATCCAAAAATGAAATTGCACCATGGTTTTTAAGTCACTATATTTATAAGGCATGAGCAGGTCATTGCCTCATAAAAAACAGCAAGTACACGGTCTTACACAGAATGTATTTATTTATTTATTTAAAGTCAAATAAATTCAAATTCAAAATTCAAATTCAAATAAAAAAAATGTTCCCCCTCGACTAGGGGTGGGCGATATGGCAAAAATATCACGATTTTTTTTTTTTTTTTTTTTTTCAGAAATATCACGATTTTATCACGATTCTTATTTCCCTATTATAAAGACAAAGCCTTTCAAGGTAACAAAATATATTAAAAAGTATGGCGGATATTTAGGCCAAAGTGGGTGAAGATAAAAATCGCTCCTCAGAACAGCACACGAATGAAACGGTTAACCAGTAAGGCTTTAAACCAGATGCAAAAAAATGTACTTTTGTGAATGTGATTGTGAATAAGTGCAGTGTCCCGTGAGAGTAACTCTACCGTGATTAGCGTTCCCTTTGATTGTGCACTTGGAACTTCGTTTACATTATTATAATTTTCTTGTTGTTAATGCAGTAATACATCATGAAGTCAGAATTATTTAATTTCAAGGAAAGAAATGTAATATATAGATTACTTTTAGAAAGTAACTTATCTTGCAATTAAAGCATTAGTGTATTGTTTGTGTTAATTGATGAACATTTTCAATTACATTTTTCATGAATTCTTTGAGATGCATTTAGTTGGGCTTTCATTATTCTTAAATTGTGTGAGGTAAAATGTTAATGTCATACACAGACTTAAACATTCAGCACGTGAATCAACAATGGTAACAATTCAATTTAATGTATTATCATTAATTGTAACAATAACCATTTTATTTGCTCTTTTTGTTGTGCTACTACTGACACAAGACAGCAAATAAAATTGGCAAATAAAATCAACAACTGTAAAACAAAGCAACTGCATAATTTATTCATGCTGCAATGCACTCTGGGAGTCAGTGTGTAGCTATACTAAGTCATGAGTAAACCTAAATGAAAGGATCAAGTACCCCCTACAGTTCTTTTTTAGAACTCTCGTGTAAGTAAACTATACTAACTAAGCATTTGTCAGAACAACATTCTATTCCTATTTCACTTTACTTAGTTTTTTCAAGGCAATCGGTTTGCATGCTTTTTTTTAAGTAAGCCCAAATAATTAGATTTCTTAGAATAATTAGAATAATTAGATAATTAGACTTTTAATTAATTCTGCCACCGCCGCCGCCATGTTGTGAAGACGCTGTGTGTTTCGTTGCGAAAGCAAAACTACTTTGTTTGGCCTTCCAAAAGAGGACACGACTAGAAATCAGTGGTTAAGTTGTATTTACAACACTGTTCCAAAACACTTCAACCCAAATATTCAGATGTGTGCAGCACATTTTATGGAGGACTGTTTCCTGATCCTGGAAGAGTAGACTACAATGCCGGCTGTTCTGACTCACAGCCTGTAAGTACGTTTTTTTATATTTAAAGTATTTACCACTGATGATTCAAACGCGAGTTTTGAGCAGTGTAGTTTTGTTGTTTGTCGTTTCTCCGATCACAAATGCAGACATGGTTTTATGTTTACGCGGCGCGATGCAACACAACGCGTAAAAAGACAGTATAAGTCATTATAATCCATAATCATGTCCCCACTGGATGCAACAAATGTCTGGTTTATAATGGGTTTTAATGTTTTAGTCTCGTCGCTCCGGGACACGGCATCACAATATGGTAAGGGGCGTAACATTTCCGCCACACGCTTGAGGTATTCGGCCAATCACAACGCACTGGATAGCTGGCCAATCAGAGCACACCTCGCTTTTCAGACTGATGAGCTTTGTAAAAAGCGACTTGTTTCAGAAAGGCGGGGCATAGATGAAAAACAATAATGTACAGTATGTGGAAAATAATGTGTTTTTTGAACCTTAAACCTCATAAACACATTTCATTACACCAAATACACAAAATAATGTTCTTTTTAGCAACATCATATGACCCCTTTAATTAATGTTCCCCTTGAGAAAGCTGTTTCATCACCAAAGATTAAAATAACCTTCCCAGAATACTGCAGAGGCAGATTCATTGATAAAATTCTGCTGTGGGTAGACTGCTGTGTAAATTCTCCACAGAGATGCCATGCCTGACTGGGAATTATAGATTGAGAACAGGCACATTTTTTCCCACATTTTCACGATTGGTTGAGGATCTACCAATTTGTATTGTGTGGAACATCTCTAATAAATTGAACCCGTTCATTGATGGGTAGTTTGAATGCGCGTGGTGGACACACACACACACACACACACACACAGCAGGCTGTGCTGGATGCAGAGTGGATTTATTGATTTCTCTTTGTGGAGTCACAAGTTTGTCATTGATATTAATCAGTGACACACAAAAGAAAAACTGTGAGATTGCCGTTTAAGGAGTCACTCAGAAGAAGGAATTATTTAACAACTTTTCCAGGAAAGAGAGTGATGATATTATTGCTTGTCCGATGATGACAGTGTTATGTCACTGAGTCTGTGCGAACGTGATGTAAGATACGAGCATGCCTTTCACACAAATAAGAAAGAGAGCAGAAGATGAAGGGATTTAGATGTGATTAAAGAGAGATAGGTGCACTCTCAGTTCATTTTGACTGTACTCTTTACAGGGCACAGTTAGCTTTACAAGGACAAATAAAGCAGGAGGCTGTCAGACAGACACAGAGAGATTGCTGATAGATAGGGACAAGGAAGAAAAAAGAAAGAGAAATGCTTGATATGAAAAGAGATCTTTTATTAATGATTCTTTAAAAAAGACCAGTGGAATTACTCATCTTAAAGGGGTCATATGATGCGATTTAAATTTTTCCTTTCTCTTTGCAGTGTTACAAGCTCTTGGTGCATAAAGAAGATCTGTAAATTTGCAAAGACTAAAGTCTCAAATCCAAAGAGATATTCTTTATAAAAGTTAAGAGTCAACCACTCCTACCTAAAACGGCTCGTTCTCTGTACACACTAATGGTATGCGGTCACCTTCTTTTTCTCCTCAACGTGGGACACGGCAGGGCTGTCCCCTGTCTCCCTTACATTTTAATCTAGCTATAGAACCTTTAGCTATCTGGCTTCGTAGCCACAATGGCTTTGAGGGAATTAAACGTCATGGATTAGCTCACAAACTGATCACCTGCATATGTTTTGGACATGTCCACAACTGGCAACTTTCTGGTCAGGTGTATTTGATACATTTAATAAAGTTCTCAACACTAATATAGACCCTGATCCCTTCTTAGCCCTCTTTGGAGTATCCCTTAGACCTGATCTGACAGCCCGAGATTGTAAGGTTGTTGCTTTTTTGTTCATCCAAAAATAAAAATGATGTCATTATTGACTCACCTTCATGACATTCACCTTCAGACATTATTTCGTATATGGGTTCAATTTTGAAAATGTATGCAAAAGCACCACAAATTGTTGTCTATACTGAACTGAATGGAGCTGTAATGAAACTGTTGCCTATTTAGAGCAGAATTTTGGATTTGCTTCATAAATGTTTGCATCATTGGTTCTGTTATTATCCTGTTTAATACTGTAAAGCTGCTTTAAAGCAATCTGTATATTGTATAAAATGCTATACAAATAAAGGTGTCTTGACTTGACAGAGTTAACATGCTATATTCTATCTGTGTGAAACAGACCCAGATTCAAGTTATTATTCACTGATAACCTTCGCCGCCACTGGGCTGTAAACCACTATGCTCAGATAATTGAGTTTTCAATGAGTTGAACTCCAGAACCAGATCAGTCATCAGACCGACATTCAGTCTGCTATTTTGAACGGAATCAGCTGATTTATTGAAAAGATCCAACTTACAGTTTTTTTTTCAACTGCTTACACACAAATTCAAATTGAATTTGTCACACAATTTCTGAAACCAGACACTCAAACACCAGAACCACACACCAAATCTGCAAAACCATACGCTAATTCTCAGCCTTTGACTCAGTTTTCAATTTCAATAAACACTTTTTTCAAAACACAACACAAATTTCTCTATGTAACACACAAAAATCTAACAGGAATTAATATTATGGCAAAGGTGTTTGCAAATGTTTGTTTTTGAGATGTTTGCAGTAGCCCCTCACTGCAGAACAAAGATCCAGGGGGCGGGGTTGGATCCACATCTAGTGGGTGGAGATGGGTGGGTTTAGGTATATGTAAGGTGAGAGGAGTTGGATCTGGATCCAACCTCGCCCCCTCAATCTTGTGTTCTGCAGTGAGGACCATCTCAATGTTTGTGATATTTTGAATGCAGTGCTTCATTTTGCAAGAGATCGGAGGCATTTAACATTTTGTGTGCAATTCTTGGATTTGTGTGTAAAGTAAAAAAAAAAAAAGGCAAAGTTTTGAAAATGTGTGTACAGCAAAACTGTAAAGGAATGATTCCTTCATGGATGAATGCAGTAAGGACAACAACGTAAAGGCATAGTTCACCCCAAAATGAAAATTCTGTAATCATTTACTCACCCTAATGTCATTTCCAAAAGACTTTCATTCATCTTCAGAAAACAAATGAAGATATTTTTCATGTTTTATCTCCTCATTTTTTGTCTAACATTGAAATTCTACACAACATTTTCAAGCTTCAAAACATACATAAAGACATTGTAAATGTAATCCATATTAATCAAGCATTTTAATCCAAGTCCCCGCTTTCTATGATAAAGAGATTTTTGGCTTTAGAATCACATATAAACATGATCAATGCACATACATAGAGCACATCACATACAGTGGTGTGAAAAAGTGTTGGCCCCCTTCCTGATTTCTTATTTTTTTTGCATGTTTGTCACACTTTAATGTTTCAGATCATCAAACAAATTTAAATATTAGTAAAAGATAACACAAGTGAACACAACATGCAGTTTTTAAATGAAGGTTTTTATTATTAAGGGAAAACAAAATCCAAAACTACATGGCCCTGTGTGAAAAAGTGTTTGCCCCCTAAACCTAATAACTAGTTGGGCCACCCTTAGCAGCAACAACTACAATCAAGCATTTGCAATAACTTGCAATGAGTCTGTTACAGCGCTGCGGAGGAATTTTGGTCCACCCATCTATGCCGAATTCAAACATGCAAAAAAATAAGAAATCAGGAAGGGGGCCAACACTTTTTCACACCACTGTATGTTAAAAGGAAGCTCATACGTACTTGCTTGATGCATGAGAATGAAACTCATTGATTCCTGCACAGCAAACAAGCATGTTTGAGCTTCCATTTACCATATTTGATGTGCTCTGTGCACTGTATGTGCATTCTGAAGATGAACAAAATTAAATGATGACAGAATTTTCATTTTTGAGAGTACTATTCCTTTAAATTTGTCTGTTCTTGGTTCATATACACAAAGCTATTTGGCCTATATGGCTTCATAAGACCAACTTTATGATTTTTTGAAGCTTGAAAGCCTCAGTCATTGCAGTTGCATGGAAACAGTGACAAATTCAAGGTTCTGACATGAAACTCTAGATGGTGCAGTCTGATAGATCTAACTCAGTATGACATAATGACATCATTATCACGTCACAGCTGGTTAGTTCTCTCCTGTATTAGTAGCCAATGAGCTCGCTGCTCAACATTCAAGTACTTAGCTAATGTTTGTGGTAGCAGTTTGCAGCGCACTCCAGAAATCCTCCACCTTCCCCAGCTCCACCTGTATAGATCTGCTGCGGGTGATCATGTATGCTGTGGGGGTTATTCATGTTATATGTGCAGCAGCAGTGTTTCTTACATACTCACAGTAGCATTTTGTGGATATATTGGCAGTAGCAAGTCTCAGTACTTGCTCTGCTGCCGCTGTTTCCGCCGCAGCAGCGTAGCAGATCTATTCTGCCAAGACCAAATACATTAACATTGTCATGTACATTACCATGCAAATCAATCCGAGAGTTGTCATGACAGAACTACAATGGTTCCTTCACAGGACAGAAAGTCGAGGACTGAGTAAATAATGGCAATTTTTATTTTAATTCCACTTTAATTAATTAATTTATTTATTTATTTACAGTAACTAGATATTATCCCACCACATAAATAATTTTACCTAAAGAACCCTCAAAAGATGTATCCAATCCAGAGTTTTAAATCCTCAAGCAGAAGTGCTGCTAGCGTGTTCACACACAAACATATGCACACTTACAACCCGAATGATTTATGTTCACCCCTGTAGTTACTGAAACATCTGGATCACACATTGGATCCCTAAACAAATGAGATAGTGCATCTACACCCAGGAGATCTTCTGCAGGTCCACTGGGGATCTACTGGAGAATCAGCAGCTGAACCTGAAATGACCTGCCAAAAACATAACCGTACGAAAAAATCTTTTAATACTAAATTAATCTGAGGCAAAATCCAATGATAGGCAGATAAAGTATTAATAAATATAAAATATTCAAATATTAACTAGTTTAAATAAATGAATAAATAAATAAATAAATAAGAAGTCATGGTAAAAGGCTCTGGATAGAGCAAGAGAGCAGTCATGCGTTGCAAGCATGTAAAATCATAGGCATTTGGCAGGATCATGTTAGATGGGGTTTTGCCCCAGATGGGATGCTGCACAGCTGAAATAGAAGTGTGTAACCCAGTTTTGGTGATGGATATAACTCTGCATCAAGCTGAGGGTCCAATTCCTGCCCAGATCTCATTACACTGAGAAAGCAAGACAACCTTACACACACTAAACAGATTCAGAGATGCACCATCCTGCCAATAACAATCTCAGTGCCTCGGGCAGTGTCTGTTTGGTGGATGATAGCAAATGTGATATTTAAGTTGTTCAATAAAGCTCAATGTCTGAGTGTGAGAAGGATTTCTCAGATGTTAAAAATGTGTGTGTGTGTGTGTGTGTGTGCGCGCGTGCTTGTGTGTGTGTGTGTGTGTGTGCGTGTGTGTATGTGTGCATGTGGGTGTTCTGTGTGAGTGTGTGGAGGAGGGTGCTTTCAACCTAGATATAGTTATTGCTGCAGGCTTTGGTAGCTATATATTGAAACGTCCCCTCTAGTTCACATGCCAGACACAAAGAGCATCCAAGGGGGGAATATTCAATTAGACACAACATCCACATCACAAATCCTGGTCTAATTTTAATCTCAGTTTCTGTGCTTTCATTTTCTACACATCAGAAGGCAAGTTTATCTCATGATTTATTGTCACCTGAACCCTGAGGATGAACTCTACAAATCGCAACTGCCTTTGTATGACATTTTTCTATTATTTGCAGTCAGGGTGGCTGAAATATACTGAACAAAATTATAAACGCAACACTTTCGTTTTTGCCCCCATTTTTCATGAGCTGAACTCAAAGATCTAAGCGACGATCTTGGAGGTGAAGATGCTGGATGTTTTTCATTCAATTCACGGGCAACAGCTCTGGTGGACATTCCTGCAGTCAGCATGCCAATTGCAGATTTGTGAACAATATTTGAGAGAAATAGGCCTTTTGTGTACATAGAAGATCTTTGAGTTCAGCTCATGAAAAATGGGGGCAAAAACAAAAGTGTTGTGTTTATAATTTTGTTCAGTGTAATTGTTTTAGTTCATTTTACAGCATAGTGCATGACATGCAAAAGAAAGATTAAGCTTAGTTGTTGCTTCATCATAAAATGTACAACTTTCAGAAGCAGTGTCCTTGCCAAGATGCAGAAGCATCAGCTGCATGAGGATGAGGTACAGATGAAAATTGTAGGAGAAACTTTCAATGATTAATCTTTCATCGCTCATGAGACATTGAGTTTTCTCAGTTAAAAATGTCTTAACACTTAAAATCTAATAAACGTGATTGATTTTACATACCTCAGAAGTAGCTAAACATGTAAACCTCAAAAACATGTATGTATTACATTGTGATATGCAACAGACATAAGTGGTTAATAATATTCCCAGACCATATACAATAATAAACAATGATATGCATACACCAGAATCATATTCAAGTCAAAGTATGTAAGTAGATACAAAAGAAATGCATGGACAGTCTATAAAGAAAATTGTCTGGGAAAAGAACTCTTTTCTTCTCTAAGAATATGATTGTTATCCTTCATGATGATTTTAGTTTATTTATAGCAAACGCTGATCATTGCATTTATGTTGTATTATGACTATTTTTGGGTCTTTGGCAGATTTCTTTGTTCCTCTTAGTTGCTTTAGATAAAAGCGTCTGCTAAATGCATAAATGTAAATGTGTCGACCTGAGAGTATCTGACACAGCCTGCAATTCTGTACTACAAAGTATAGTGTATGTGGACAAAAGCTAGAATGCCACTAGACGTGTATATATGCATGCCTCTGTTCTCTGTCACACCATATCATTTTCTAAAGTCAGCACCATGCCACAACGCCACACAGCAGGTCTTTTCTGTCAGAGAAAGAGAGAGGCAGCAGAGGTTTATGACAGGATGTATTTTGTTTCGTATGTGCGCAGATTGTCTCTGGCAGAAGCATATGCAGCAGTGCTGAGCAGAGATGGCATGCTGCCCTCCTCACTACCTCAACACAGAAGAGCAACAGAAGCCACACACCCACTCTCGCAAGATGGGTCCTCAGCTAAGTGCTGCATTAAGACCTTGACTTTAATCGAAATAGTGTCAACAAAATGGTTAAACACAGTCTGCTTAATCAACATTATATTGACATCCATAAAGCATCGACATGTAAATGCAGTTGATGATTAGGGAAAATGACAATTTACATTTTCCTGACAGAAGATGGTTCACTGTGAAACTGAATTTTCTCTCAGAGGGACTTATCAAACTTAAAAGAGTAAATAGTTCAGCCAAAAATGTCATCATCGTTCCAAACATCAAAGTGTTTCTTTCTTCCATGGAACCCAAAAATTATATTTCAAAGAAGACATTTTTGAATACCTTGGCAACCAGGATCTTGGAAAAAACGTTGGAAAAACATTTCTGTTAAATGATATTGCTTCTAGCAAGGGACGCTAAAAGTATATATTTTTTATTTGAAACAGATGAACATGCATGATTATGACGATGTTTTATTATGTTGGTTGTTGTTTGTATCGCTGCAGTATGGAAATTACATGTCCGGTGATCTGAGACTAAAGTTAAAACCCTATTATGTTTGAAAACAAAGTATCACATACACTAAACCTAACTGATAGTGTAAACAAAAGCAAATAAAAATGCATTTGCTAAAGCAACCATTTTAGTTTGCGCCTACAAGTCTTTGAGCTCTTTTATTGTGATTCGTGTTACACAGGACCCGAGTGCTTCACATCACAAGTGAAATGCAATACCAGGTGAGTTACTGAGCAAGTTTACTACACCAGAAAAGCCATATGTATGGAGCTGGTTATATGATGCATTATATATATATATGTTATATGAAACATTAAAATGGATTTGTTTACAAATCAAGCACTGTGGTAAAAGTGTTTTTAAAAGTGTCTGGCCCTGTAATCTTAATATGTGTGATAATTAATAAAAGTTGTGAATAGTGTATGTTTGCATCACACAGAATTCATTTATGGGTGACCTATCCAGCTAATTCCAGGTTATTCTAAACCCTGCGTTATTTCATGTTTCAGGTGTTAAAGCCTGGATTAGGAATACATCCTGGGTATTCTGGTTTCAAGGTTTCACACTGCACATTTGTAAACCATGGGCTTATTTGTGGTGGCAATTATTGGATAAACACAACACAAGACTGATAAATAACAAGCTAAATAGAATTTTCAGACCATAAATGTAAGAATAAAACAGTCTATTTTTCACACCATTTGACAGTTTTCCTGTCACTGACATTTCATTTGACATTCCCTCAAAAGCTGAAACTGAAAATGTGAAAGTCTCTGTGACTGCAAGCTGTTCAGTTTATGATTGGTTGTTGCTAAACAACTGCTTCACACTTCATATTCAGCACCTCAGTGCTCCCTTACAAAACAAAAATATATGGTAATATACTGCAAAATATAATGCGATATATTACATAATACATTTCCATATATTGGGAACTAGTGCTTATATTTTTCAATATACAGCTATATATGCATTGACAATATATAGCTATATATTGACACATACAAATATATTTAGAAATGAAGACAAAAATAAATATTCATTGATTGATCCTTTATTGAGTATGTATTGCAAATAGATGCTCCCATATAAATGTGAATGTATGTACACACATATATACACACATTCACGGAATGAGTTACAGCAGATTTCTAGTTCCCAGCATGCTTTGCTTCTGACTGTTAAAGGAGAGTAAAAAATTTAAAATCAAGTGTTATTTCATGTGTTTTTGCTCAATATTAATATAGGGGGATATCTGTTAAGTGTTTAATGTTGTATGATTTTGAAATGTAAAAGGGTTTCTAGTATGTGTAAGTTTGTGGGGTTACCATTGTGCAGAATAATAGAGTCTGTGGTCAGGAAGACGATTGGCCAAACATTGTAAATTTATGTGTTACTTTATTTTAAAAGTAATGTTAGTGCACTGTTCAGCACAGTGATAGCCTGTTCACTGAGTGCTATATTATGAGCAAGTGTGCATATGTTACTAAAAGATAGATACATTTTAAAATATGAAACACAACATGTATATCATAAATGATTGTTAAATATAAGAAATATATAATTCTATATATATGTGACCCTGGAGCACAAAACATAAGTCGCTGGGCTATATTTGTAGCAATAGCCAAAAATACACTGTATGGGTCGAAATTATTGATTTTTCTTTTATGCCAAAAATCATTAGGATATTAAGTAAAGATCATGTTCCATGAAGATATTTTAAATAGTGACGTGACATGTGGCCAAACATGGTGACCCATACTCGGAATTAGTGCTCTGCATTTATCCCATCCAAAGTAAACACACACCCGGAGCAGTGGGCAGCCATATTTTGCTGCAGCGCCTGGGGAGCAGTTGGGGGTTCGGTGCCTTGCTCAAGGGCACCTCAGTCGTGGTATTGAAGGTGGAAGAGAGCGCTGTACATTCACTCCCCCCACCTACAATCCCTGCCGGTATGAGACTCGAACCCGCAACCTTTGGGTTACGAGTCCAACTCTCTAACCATTAGGCCACGACTTCCTATTTTAAAAATGTAAATTTTTTATTTTTGACAACTTTAACTCATCCGTCCCTCGGGTCATTTTGACCCAAAATGTTTTTTCAAAAAAATTCTAAAAACCGTGTGTTGATCGTACCGGTCCAAGATTTCTTTACTTCGTTCACACTTGCAGTTATATTTTAAAAAATATATTATATATTGATTTGATATTTATGAAATTGTATGAATATGCATATGTTTAGGTTATAATTCAGTTAGAATTTATTTATTTTTTTTGTACAAAATTTTGATTTTGTAATGTTTCCATATATATTTTAATCCACAACCAAATTGAAGCCTTAAGATTATCTCATTTCTCATGTTTCACTTGTTTTGCTCATTTAAAAATCTCCATAGGTATGAAGGTAGAATGACGTCAAAAAGATTTGCATACGCAGGGTAAGAGTTGTTTTTTTTTACATAAGAAAATAACAACTTAATTAAAACATGCTCCTTTCATAAGCTGTGTTCCTTTAGGCTAGACTCCCATGTGTTCATACTGAATTGCGAGCTGGTGTTAACATTATTTGGTTTGGCTTTACATTGAAATGTCATAATCTACTTACACCACTGAGCTGATGTTAAACTGTATAATCAAAATGATGCTATGTGACAATGCTCAACACTATAGTATCAGAGTGCTATACTTTGTAAAACCTTTTTACTATGACAATAAAGCTACTTAAATAGGAATTTGTCAATTTTTCAGACCATGTTTCTGTTTATGTATTTAACACTGATTACTTTCATGTGACTGATCAAGCTATTATATGAAGCAAGAATGAGTAACAAAATGCTTTCTTTGTGTCCAGATTTGACTAATGCAAAAACTTTGATAAATATGTCTTTAATAATGTCTAAATATATATCCAAATACAAGTAACTAATTATGTGGGAATCCAAATTCAGTCAGAAGCATGCAGATCATATTTATTTTGCGTCAGCATGAAGCTGCAGTTTCACAATACATGAATTACACTTACGAGTAACAGTAAAA
>NW_015666552.1:213885-217466 GCF_001515625.1 Sinocyclocheilus rhinocerous
TTTCAATATATATTTTAATCCATAAACAACCAAATTGAAGCCTTAAGATTATCTCATTTCTCATGTTTCACTTGTTTTGCTCAGTTAAAAATCTCCATAGGGTTCTATAGGCCCCTCCAGTGGATGTAACCATAAAATGCAATTGTATGTACTTGTCCCCCACCAGATGGCATCAGAGACACTCAATGACTCAATTCCAAGGCCATCTGTTGGTTTTTGATGAAACAGGACTGAAATTGTCTTTCTGTTTTTTTTTGGTGAAATAATGTACAAAAACTGCTTATTTGATTATGTTTTCTTAAAAATATCCAGAACAAAAGGTAAATATGATAAAAATCACCAAAAAATAATAGAAAAACCTACATAAAAAATAGAAAAAAATTATAAAAATGTTCCAATATAAGCTTTCTGGACCAAAAATAAAATTAGTGTCATTTTTGGCCTTCGGGTCATTTTGACCCGCGAGGGACACTTTTGTTATAGGTTCGGAGGAACGGATGAGGGTTAAAGGCGATTTTCTCAATATTTAGATTTTTTTGCACCCTCAGATTCCAGATATTCAAATAGTTGTATCTCTACCAAATATTGTCCTATCCTAACAAACCATACATCAATGGAAAGCGTATTTATTCAGCGTTCAGATGATGTATAAATCTCAATTTTGAAAAATTTACCCTTATGACTGGTTTTGTGGTCCAGGGTCACATATGTGTGTGTATATACTGAATGAATATATGTTCAATATATTTTTACACATGCAGTACCATATCTTATCACATGTACATCTATATATTATAAAGTGTATTACTAAATATAAAATGGCATATATTGTGATATATAAGTAAATATATTGTCACATATTTTCAATATATGAAAAGCAGCAATTCCTTATGTTTTATTCAATATATTGTAAAATATTTACACAATATATTATTCTGTATAATTTCTAATATACCATTATGTCATTTAATATACTGATCATTCATATATTAGAAAATATATTTTCTTTGTGTAAGGGCTGGTCCCGCAAAAGGTTAAAAGCAATGGTAAAATTACAAGTGTGAAACGTTGCTTTACCCAGGGTTTAAAAAGATGATAACCCAGGGTTAAGCGCAGTGTGAAAAGCCCAAAAGATTCCTTCAATTTTATTTAGATCTCAGATTTCTTACTCTGCAAAAACTCCAAAGGGTGCAGTCTCATGGGGCACTTTGTCTGTAAGAAAATGAAATGAATTAAGGAAAGTATCCCATCTCTCTGCCTCTAGCAGAATCGGTCTTTGACAAAGAGCACCAAAGCAATAACACAGAGACTGCCTGCGGCCAGGAACTTATTCAGAAATAGAGAGGGAGAGTGATGGAAAAGTGATTGTCCTTTGGGCAAATGTTTGAGGGACTTTCTGGCTTAACCCATATCTGTGAGGATGACAGATTGTGCTAACAGTATTTTCCATAATCATACATATTACAGTGCAGAGAGAGACGCTATGTAAATTTTCAAGTACAGTCACAGTTTCAAGGGCAGTAAACACTGTGTCAATGGGCAGAGGTGTATATTGATACTTTATAGAGACGTGTTAAATAAAGCCTCCAGAAAGAGACTATTTCCCAGCTTTCTCTCCAAAAAAAAAAAAACTATTCTAAGGCGTTTGTCATATATGTGTTTTGTTTTGCTTTGTGGTTTTCACACACAAACACTGTGGGTGGCAATTTTTGGGCAATTTATCCCAAAATAATCCCACCCCAAGACCACCTTGCCAGACTCTTCACACACCCAGAGAGAGAATGTCCACCATGAAACCTGACTTGCTAGCTACAAGTCCCATCTCTGGGAAAAAATCTAATCAATCCTTTCCCTAGGATCAGCAGACAGTGGTTTCATTGATTGGATAGTTATTGTGACACATGTGGTGGCAGCAGCCGTTTGGCTTCATGACTCCACGCTCCAGTGAAACATGGCTCATTTATGAGCCACCATTCTGCGCGGCCTGCCTGCTGCCTCTGACAAAGTGGTTATGGATGTTGCCAATTTAATGGTAGCTTGTGTGTGTATGAGTGTCAATGTGCATGTGTGTTTCTCTTTCCATTCTAGAGAGAGTCAGAGACAGCAATATGGGTCTGGAGAGGCAATAAAATTTAAACGAGGTTGTAGTCGTGTGACATTAGCAATCTTTACTAACATTGTGGAGGTTTTACTCGCTGACAGGACAATAAAAACAAATAAATACTGTTAACGCCAATGAAACCTTTGAATGATTAATAACTTCCTTGTTGCCCTGGAGACAGTGCATATTGACATTTTAGTTGAAGGTGAAAGAGAATGAAACGTAATTAAAGTGGAAGAGGTCAAGAGACAGGTCATAAACAATGCATATGAACAAGCATAAAGCTGTGCAATTATACTGCTCCTCAAGGCCAAGCACATGTGAAGCAATTATTCTTATTGATGGATACATTTATCCTGCCATTTTCTTGCAGTATTTCACTATAAGTATGCGCAATCCTCTCTCCCTTCTGTTTTAATAAGATACCAAGCTTCTCTTGTACACACAACACTTTGAATTTCAACAAAACATTTTTTTTTACTCTAAGGCAGAATCACTTATATAGAAATTTATTACATGACATATATTGCCCTATATCAAAAATGATATTTACATATATGTTACATCTGAGGCCATATATAATTTTCATGTGTACACTCACTGGATAGATGAAGATAAAAGTTTGTAACATATATAAAATTCCCATAGTACAATTTGTATATGAACACACTGTATGTTAATAATATATATATGATGATTTTTTTTTACATGTAGCAGCCATATATGTCAACATCATATATTTTATTTATATGTGCAACTGTATTAAAACTATATGTATACAAAAATCTGTATGCTTATATATGTTTTTGTAATAAACTTTTTAAATACATATCTATCTTTTAAATGTACTTGTATAATATCATGTACATGACATATATGTGTAAAAACGTATTACACATACATAAACACATATTTGTATGGACTAGATATATATGTTAATATTAGGGGTGCAACGGTTCTCGGTAAAAAATCGAACCGTACCGTTCTCCACACACGGTTCGGCATACACTGTAATATGGTTTGTTAGAGTTCGGCTAATGCATGTTTCTGTTGATGGATACAAATTCTGGTTTCCCAATACATTACAACAAGAGCGATGAGAGAGAGAAAAAAAACATTACGTGGACAAATCAGTCACTCTTTAATCAATGCGAGTGCTGTATGCTGGAATAACTGTCATTTATGCCGTCATCACGTGTTCTCATCCGAAGCGCGTGAACCCGCGTCTCAGAACGCGCTCAAATATTAAGCTCTCTCTGAAGTATTGTGTTTAAATGGACAAATTCACACAAAAATTATGTCAAAATGCCCGTCTTTGTAAGTATCTTATAGCAGACATAGCCGGCTGAACGTACAGTATGAGTGCACTGGATCAGTGCATTCTCTTAAAGTGACAGCACTTTCTTAATGTTAATCAAACAGCAACAACAAGGAAATCTCTCACTGCTCTTGATTGAATAACTTTTGTAACTTTAATAAG
>NW_015666552.1:221466-231302 GCF_001515625.1 Sinocyclocheilus rhinocerous
TTAATCGCGATTAATCGTTTGACAGCACTATTTTTTTTACATCATAAGGCATATGTGGAAATGTATTATGTGTATACTGTACAGTATACTATGTTTATGGCTTCAATAAACAATGACTATCTTTTTATGATAGCTGTTTTTCAGATCGGTTGGATCCAGTTTACATTCTTCGTGTAAATACTTCACGAATATTTGCACAGACACAGCTAAATGTCAAGTTATCGTAAATTGTGTAGAACTCCTGTGCTAATAGCAAAGGCTTTTTTAAAGATGTGAAATCAATTTCTCTTTTGATGATATTCTATATGGTTCATGCATGAACAGAATTTCTTCATTCATGCCAATTTTTCCTTTCATCCTTTGATAAAAGACTGCCTGCAAGCAACTTGAGCGCATGTTTTATCAATGCTATAATGTGGCCTTGACAGTGCTGTTCCACACCAACTAACCCATTGAAAGACTCAAAAAGACACAGGCATTTTCTCCTTGAGGTGGTCTAATGTGAAGTCAATCACTGTGCTGTCAACAGTGGCTTTGAAGGAGTAAAATGTTGGGTGAGCCGCTCCAGAAAACTGCTGACAATAGAGTAGCTTTGAAAACGGAACACTTTGAGGATGGATGCCCTCTATGGCTGTTCTTAGGTTAACTTTGAAAGCTGAAACATTTTCATCTCCACAGCCAATGTCTGAAACCATTCTGCAATTCTCCCTAGATTTTGAAAGAAAAAAATTGTAGGGGCTTAATAGTTTGGATAAAAAGAAAACAACGATCTTCAATACCTGCCTTTACAAAAATGTACTTTACCTGACAGACCATTTCATCTCTGGGTTCGATTATGCAAACTTTCCTATGTAGTATACAGTAACAATAGCAATTCATCAAACAATGAGTAGTTAGCCTGAGTGCACAGTATTCATGAAGCAGTAGCTGAACAAAACACGGATGACGTATTACATCATTCTTCCAGAATTCCCCAGAAGACTGAAAGGCTCAGAGGAACTCTAAAATGTTTAGTTTAAATGGTAGGATACGGTAGGCTACCTTATTTCCTTTTTGCAGACAACAGTCATTCTTAGACAAAGCAAGCGAGCATGCACTCATAACAGAGAGAGAGAGAGAGAGAGAGAGAGAGAGAGAGAGAGAGAGAAGAGAGAGAGGCGGGGATCGACGAAGCAAGAGCGAAACGGAAAATCCGTCTTCGGCAATAAGCATCAAGATCAGTCCAGGGGCCGATCTGAAGCTGTTTATACGGACACATTTGGCACGGCGATCTTTTATGCAAAAATAACGGTTTTAGAGGCAGATCGAGCGGAAACTAGATGTTTTTGTATAAGGGTTAGAAGTGGAACTTGGGTAGGCGAAGTCTTGGGCGTATCTCCACTTTTGTTCATATATTGTCAAAGTGGAAAACAGCCGAGGCTGAGCGCATCTGATCTTCCCCGAGCGCTCGGTGCTGATGAGGGCTTTGTCGGCGTGATCCGTGCGCGATGGCCGCTTCGGGCGGACAGAAGAGTGAGAAGTTAGATGAAGCTCAGGCTCTAGCGAGGAGTTGCGCAGGGCGACCGGACTTTCTGCCCTGCGATGGACTATCCATCTGCGCCACACACAGCCACGGGAAGTGTTTCAAGCTGCACTGGTGCTGTCATCTGGGCTGGTGCCACTGTAAGTACACGCACTGTTTCTCCAGCATCGGTGAGACTTGGATAGATAAGGATACTATCAGTTGCACAGAATAAACAGTATCGAAATGCCCCAAGACTTAAAACTATCACCCATAAAGAGGAGTTTAAGGGGTCAGCGCTTTTATTTCTTAACAGTTCACCAGTGGCCAGTGTAAGGTTATGTGAGGGAAATGTATATGTAAAAGACAAAGCTTCCTAAAAAGCTAACTACAAAGATTTTCAAGGCACCTTTGGTTTGTAATAAAACAAAGATTTCATTCACAGACTCGGGGAAATTCTTTTGTTCCCATTTCCCTTCAGAGTTCACAAATGCTGTCATCAGATAAGAGTTTCTTTAGATCATTTTTAACCATCTACGACGCCAAATGTTTTTAATGCATAATTATTTAACCACGATTTTAACATCTTAAACAAGTTCACTAGTAGGCTATGTAATGTTGCATTTGGAACATTTGGTTTTAAAATGTAGCCTACCTTAAAATGTTACTGTACTTTAAAATGCAACAAATATTTAGCTAATCAGACATTTAATTGCCTTTAATCTGATAGATAGCCTACGTTTGCTAATTTTTATTAGACGGTAATAGCATCTTCTTATCACATATTCTCAGAGGAATGTGGAATCTTTCGTTTGTGTCACTGATGAAATATTAAACAAGTTGATAAATGTTGCATAGACATCTTAGAAATGACGTTGTGATGTACATCTAGTTTCTGCTTGTCTATGCATACTATTTAAAAATCGATTAAATTACTTTGACATTTACTAAGTATTGCTATATATACTGTATATACTGTATACACATATTTTAAGAGATAACGGTGATCAGATGCACCTTATACCACCGGTGGAGGGAGCTGTTTCTTTTTTGCCTTTTTTTTTAAAACCTAGGTCTTTACAGAATATATACAGCGATAGCCTAATAGCGAATTTCAGCTGGTTGATTGTTTATATGGTCTCCATGTGTAAACCTGCTAAATGTTGACTACAGTATAGTAAACAGTAGTACAGTGTAGCTAGAGTAGTAGAGTATTATAAACATTAACATTATGCATTTCTGTAAAGCTGATTTAAAATACAGAATTATTTGACAATAAAATAGACAAACCAGATTTTTCAGCCATGAAAAAAAATCAAAATAAAGAAGTCATTATCATTATATAACCCAAGCATTATTATATAACCTAAAATTGTTTTAAATAATATGCAATGTTGGACTGTAATGTTTTGCAGATTATAAAGAATTTGCAAGGTGCCTTTTAGTGTTGTCAAAAGACCCGGTATTTCGGTACCAAGTCGGTACTAAAAAAATGAAAACGTTACGGTACCAGGTTTTTTTTAAGTACCGGTGGTACCGAGTACCCGGTCAACCCGGTTCTTGATGCGCTTATCCGAAAGCTGTCCTCTTCCCGTGTTGCCAAGTCCGCGGTTGTCCCGCATAATTGGGCTGCTTTAACACTGTTGCCGCGGGTTGTTTTTCATGTCCGCGGGTTGAAAAACGACCCCATTAACGTGATGTTTAGCCCCCGGAACGCGATTTTTAACGGGGGACCCCCTCGAAACGCGATTGGGTGGGTTTTGTTGTGAAAACCTGGCAACCTCTTCATAAAAGCAGTGGCGACCTCAAGAGGAGGAAACGCATCAAACTAACAAAACACCCCGATCAAGTTCAAGCAGGTAAGTTTCAATTACATTTTTAATATTTAGAGCTTCTGTTCTGTTGGGAATATTATTCCATATGTTAATTTGAATTTTGGATTGAAATAAACATCGATGTTAGCGTATACGTAGTTAATCGTTAGCATAAGCGCGGCTAACGCTAATATAATGAGCATTAGAATGAATTTTGTTCAAAATGATTTCTTTAACTATTTAATGCTCCTATAACTTTTATTACTGTAAAAAAACAGGAGGACATAATGGTATTTACTATTTTTACACACCAGAGGCTTTTAAATGAACTGTGTAACCAAAATATGCGTGTTAGAGAATGTACAAATGTATGTTAACAGTGTTTGTCATATCAGTCCGTCAGAAAAAGTTTTTTTTTTGTTTTTGTTTTTTTTTAGTCAGTTAGTTGTAAGTCTTGGCTGAATATCTCTAGCAGGATGTAAATATGAACACAGTTTGGATTAAATAAAAGTACAGTCAAATTGTATCTCCTGTATAGACTTTACTGTACAATGACTTAATGTTTTCTAACGTGAGTTAGATCTAGTAACATCTTACAGTGAGTGAACAATATATTTTTAAAACATTCATTAATGTTTGTGAATGTTATTTAATACAAACACTTGATCATTCATGTTTGTTCATTGTGAATTAAATAATTTTAACAGATTGAACTTTGAAATTAACCCTAAGAAGAATAATTGCCATATAACTATTGTTTATTGTTAGGTCATGTTATCTAACAAATACAATCTTATTGTAAAGTGTTTTTAATACTACAGTCTCCATCTATTTGATATACAATGGACTTAAAATATATGTATCTTATCTAAATTTATTATAAAAGCTGAGGTTTGTTATTTACTGAAAAGTTATATTTTAGCTGGTGTCAATGATCTTATGTTGCATTTGGTCAGACTCAGCCCATTGCTTTACTTAAGTATATTATATTTTCCTTTTACAGCTGCACACTGAGGAAGATCCTGAAACACACCAGCAAACCCTAAAACAGACAACAGTTTACAGATGTTTTTCAGTGGCAGCAGAACTATGACTAAACTTTTGGGTGAAACTTGTTTACTTTTTTCATACTTTTATTACTTGTGGAAAAACTTGAAACAATTTTAAATAAGTATAAAGAATGGCATTGGTTTTGTACATTTAATTTTTGTTTAACGTTATTAATAAAAATGTTGTTCAATTAGCATGTTTTTGTGTTTTGCTTTGGTACCGAAATTGGTACCGAGAACCGTGGATTTTCACTGGTATTGGTACCGAATACTGAAATTTTGGTACCGTGACAACACTAGTGCCTTTCTCTTTCTCTTTCTTTTATGAGAATTTGTCAGTGATTATATCATCACTAGTGTTACAAGTCTTACTTCATTTGTGAAATAACATCAGAAAAGTAAGCCATAAGCTTTAATAAGACAAAAGCTGAATGCAAAAATTCAGCAGTCAGAAGGTCAACATTTTTGAGAATGATCCACTGCAGTACAGTATCTAACTCAAAATCAGACTCATAGGGACTTTACAGCTGAAGTGAAACTTGATTGTACAAGCAGAAGTGAATTGCTCAAACATGTCCATAATGAATGTGCATTATAGAGGGAGTCAACAGATGAATAAAGATGAGTGCTAAGATGTCTCTATAAGGCAATGATAAGATCAGGCCATTTCTGGTGTCAGGGGTGTCTGATAAAAATGGCAGTCATTGTGAGGCTAACAAATGTCATGTGAGTGTGAAGGAGGGAGCAGATTCCGTAGATTCCTGAGACCTCTCTGTGAAATAATCATCTGCAAATGTCTATGTGTGTCTCTGAAAGAAAGAGAGAAAAATCTGGAGCTTTTTAAATACTCAGTGGAGATTCTTAGATTCTTCTGCATGGGCAAGTGACAGTAAAATTAGGTTGCTAGGTTTTTGTGGGTTTTTTATATACAGTTGCCTCAGGACGGTGCTTCTGTCAACAAACTGCATGTCTGATTCTTAAGTCTTGTTTCCTGTTTAAGATTAGAGCAGCATTTGAGACAACCCCCATAACTTGACTTCATAAACTCCACAGCAGAACAGTTAAACTTCTGTTGTACCAAATTTTGTTTTTCAGTTAGCTACACACATGCCTTCAGGTATCTGTGGCTTGGATTTCTCAACGAATCCAACTGTTTTGCTACTTTTCTGACTGACAAGTTGAAAAAGAAATTAATCAGGATATGACAGAAAGTTCACGTAGCCCTGTCAGAGATCAAGCGCTAGTCTGGCCTTGTTGCTAAGTTGGGCTTTTTTTATCTCAGCTTTAAAAGGGCAGCACAATTTATTCCTAGCTTGAAGGTCTCAGCTTTGACTTGCTTTTTTAAAGTTCAACCTTTCCCTTTCAGAAGAAAAATGATAGCGGTCAAGTCTTTGAGCTTTTAACCTCACTCAATATAAAATGACAAAGTACAACATCAAACTCACCCACCATTTGAAATTAAATTGAGAATGTCAGTTAAATTCCAATTCACTTCCTGAATTTGAACTGATGAACAAACAGGATGCAGAATTTGATTTTGAATAAAAGGAAATAAAATGAAGAGTGACTGAAACTGAAAGAAATGAACATGCTGGGAAAATGGCAGCAAGTGAAGTTTTTAATAATGCATTTAATAATATATTTTATTTTTCACTGAATTACACATGCTCACTACATAAGTTTGATTTTTTCTAAAAACAATAAAATAACCTGAAATCAGTGTTTTCAGGACATTTTATATACTGTATAGAAAAATAAAAATTTGTAGTTTAGAAAAATGCATCAGTTGAGAAAAATGTATTATACAGTACATATCAGGACATAAATAGGCAAAAGTCTAAATTAATGATGTTATTATTTATTTTTCGTGTCCTATTGCTTTCATTCTAATTCAGATTGCAATTCAACATCCCATACTGTAGGGTGTGACCATTACAGGAATTAATTTTTACATTAGTAACAAAGCTACCAAGACACACCCACACAACAACATACTGTTACTGTAAAGTTCAGCTGTCACAATAATTAAGCCGTTATCTGTTCTCATTAAGCGGAGGATGTTTATGTTTGCAACACTATGAGCATTATGTAAACATGCTAAATATTAATTTGATACTTGGCGCGATGCAGCATAGGCTCTCAGGCAGAACCAGTGCTGTTTAAAATGGAACAACAATGTTTCTCCTGGGAGCTTGACTGACATTTGGCCTACTTGTGAGTTGAATTGCAAGTTGAGTTATGTCTTCTTTCAGGACCCGCAAAGATAATACCAGCATTACACAGAAACTCTGTCAGGTGCTAATCTTAAAAAAAAAAAAAACTTGGTTTAATTATAATTAGAAGACAGAGGGAGACATTTTGGGCACTGCATAAATGAGGAATACAGTACAATTAGTGGACCATTATCTCAAAATAAACCCTAGGCAAATAAATCCATCTAACTATACAATTTCCCACTTATTACATGGCTACGTATAAAATAGCAAAGTTCAGGAGAAACGTGTTTAATGCTGTGGACACACACAAAAAACCTGATCCCAAGATACCGTACAATACCATTGTTAGTCTCACACAGAGACAAGAAGTCACTGTACACTATAAAGCCCAGAGGCAGTTAGAAATGTATTTATACATACTTGCAGGAGTGAATAACTGAATACATACTGGCTTTGTCCTTTGAGATAAGTCTTTTGGAATTACACATGCTCACTACATAAGTTTGATTTTTTTCTAAAAACAATAAAATAACCTGAAATCAGTGTTTTCAGGACATTTTATATACTGTATAGAAAAATAAAAATTTGTAGTTTAGAAAAATGCATCAGTTGAGAAAAATTTATTATACAGTACATATCAGGACATAAATAGGCAAAAGTCTAAATTAATGATGTTATTATTTATTTTTCGTGTCCTATTGCTTTCATTCTAATTCAGATTGCAATTCAACATCCCATACTGTAGGGTGTGACCATTACAGGAATTAATTTTTACATTAGTAACAAAGCTACCAAGACACACCCACACAACAACATACTGTTACTGTGAAGTTCAGCTGTCACAATAATTAAGCCGTTATCTGTTCTCATTAAGCGGAGGATGTTTATGTTTGCAACACTATGAGCATTATGTAAACATGCTAAATATTAATTTGATACTTGGCGCGATGCAGCATAGGCTCTCAGGCAGAACCAGTGCTGTTTAAAATGGAACAACAATGTTTCTCCTGGGAGCTTGACTGACATTTGGCCTACTTGTGAGTTGAATTGCAAGTTGAGTTATGTCTTCTTTCAGGACCCGCAAAGATAATACCAGCATTACACAGAAACTCTGTCAGGTGCTAATCTTAAAAAAAAAAAAAACTTGGTTTAATTATAATTAGAAGACAGAGGGAGATGTTTTGGGCACTGCATAAATGAGGAATACAGTACAATTAATGGACCATTATCTCAAAATAAACCCTAGGCACATAAATCCATCTAACTATACAATTTCCCACTTATTACATGGCTATGTATAATATAGCAAAGTTCAGGAGAAACGTGTTTAATGCTGTGGACACACACAAAAAACCTGATCCCAAGATACCGTACAATACCATTGTTAGTCTCACACAGAGACAAGAAGTCACTGTACACTATAAAGCCCAGAGGCAGTTAGAAATGTATTTATACATACTTGCAGGAGTGAATAACTGAATACAGATTGGCTTTGTCCTTTGAGATAAGTCTTTTGAGAGGAGTTCTCTGCAGACACTGGGGATTTCTGATGTTTTCTACTCTCGTATTCCTCTTTTTCTGTCTTTTATTTGTCTTTGCTGTTTGGGTGGATGTAAACACAACAGGCGTTGTTCTTGTTTACCTCCCTAAAGGTTAGTAGGAAGATATGCCGTTTGGGGACTTCAAAACATAGAGGATGCTTTTAAGATTTCACTAAATCTGCTGTGTGCGGTTAGATGTTTAGCACTTGAAAATGTATGTCCGATTGTTAAAATTGTTGTTTTGCAGCCACCAGATGTCTCTGAGATTTAATATGAATGACATCCTTCTAAAATGAAGAAACATAATGATATGCTTCAGTCCAGAGGCCCTAGTGTATTGGTGTTCTGGGTAGTATAATGTTATACTGTACTTGTCAAGCTCTGATGAAAAAGGAAGTGAGAGTGCTAAGTTTCTCCCAGTGGGTTGTGGGGCAGGCCATAGCACATCAGCACTATGAGTTAGCCTTGTTTAGTGTCAGTAATAATATGTCATCCTTCTCCAACGGATGGGTTCAGGTGTCATGCATATGGACAATTCTGGATTTTGAAATTCGCTAGTGGGGTCACTGCACCTTGGAGACTGTCAGGGGGCCTACAAAAGTCTCAGATGCTAAATGATGTGAGCTGACCTCATGAAACCCTAGGCACCTTCAGTGTACAGTGTAAGTTTATTCGGTCGGGGCTGTAGACCCCTCAGTACTTCCAGTTTAGACTGAGAAGAAGTGGCTCCAGGCCCCTCAGCTGATACAGGGTTGGGCCCACAGTGCTTTAAGGGAAAATGATCACTAGGGGTCACACGGCCATTAGAGCCTTCAGTGTAAGTTGATTATGATGGGTCCCAGGCCCCTCAGCTGATACAGTGTAACGGCCTTTCCACACTGAGCGCGATGCAAAAAAGCGAGGCGAATCGCAGACGAACAGTGCTTTCACACAAAGCGCGAAACGATTGTTTGCCTTCTGCTAATTCACACCTGCACGCTAGGTGGCGCCGACCAACAATGTATTTTTCCTCAGATATGTATCTCCTATATGGATTTAACATCTAATTAAGATAAACAAAGTTTGGCTCTACACCAGAAACACAAACTATCTATAATGCTTACAAGAATAGGCTACATCCTAAAATATAATTAGAAGTACAATTAGCATCAAGCTATACTTGAAAATGTATTTGCATACCCGCTTTAAACCATCATCGAGTGCTTGTAATAACTTCCGATTGTGATTTATAGTTGATTCTACAATAAGCAGACACATACTCTTTGTATGTTTAATAACGCTACACTGCTAATATTTGTCATAAACATCCTTTATTGCTATAAAAAATACCATGAGCTGCATACAGAACACATACAGAAAATATATCGTCATAATCATATGTCTATTTGCTTTCATATTTCATGTGTAGAAAAATGTTTCACTTGATTTTTTTTAATACGGAAGATCTAGACTAGAGAGTGAACGCGCTCTGACTCATAACAATCGCGCACGTGGAAGAAAACGGACAGTGCTCTCCAGATCACATGATTCAGTGGAGAATTATTAGAAATGTTATTCTGCGTTACATGTGTATGCACTACGTAGTCAGGCTACAGAAGAATACCATAATTCCTCCGTTCAATTAGGCCTAAGACATCGAGAGTCACGGAGACCTATAACAACCCAGCCACAACACATAATTGCGAATAACATGCCTTACCTTAACACAGAATCGA
>NW_015666552.1:231347-246353 GCF_001515625.1 Sinocyclocheilus rhinocerous
CCGTTTTCAGGGGAGCCCATGTCTTATTAAGGGGAGCCGAGCTCCCCCTAGCGCCCCCGTAGTTTGCACCCTGCTATCACGTCACACAACTGCGTCTTTAACAGATGCTCTGTCGCATAGATACACGCAGCCTGTCACTGTAAACTGGCCTGTCAATCATCTTGTCACAGTTAACATCCTCCACAAGCACCGATTTGCCTCCGATGTCGGGCATTTGTCGGCGATTTCGCAAAACCTGTCGGCGACTGAAAAATCGGGGCTAAAATCGTGCAGTGTGAACTCGGCATAAGCCTCTCTACCTAACCGTCTGTCGCGGACATCCGCCATGTTTGTCGTTTTTAACGCGTTTTATTCATGTTTGTAGTTCTGGACAGAATCCTTCACCAAAGCGCAATGGATTGTGGGCATATTAGCCATTAGAGTGTGCACGGATCCACACTTCAAAAATCGACCTGAAATAGTAGACCATCCGGGGACTTTTGGCATACTCTTAAGGAGGTTGAAAAGTATGAAAAAATCATAATAGAAAGGTAGTAACAAGTTTTTAAGGTGGTTTTATTGTTAGTTTGACTAAGAAAGAGGAATTTGTCCAAAATTATATGTATTTTTATAAATATGACCAAAGAACATAAAAGTGCCCATAGTCTAAGAATCACCCTAGGATGGATAGTATGAACATTAGCCGCGTTTCCACTGTAGGGCCAAAAGCGTGCGTGCCAGGACCAGTCGCGTTTCCACTGTCACTTCCGGGGCTTGATCGTGCCTCGTCGGTGCTTCCTCGGGGCCAACGGCTCTGGGTTTTTTTATGGCCCGACGAAAACCTTGGGCCACAGCGGGCCGGCTGGGGCTAGGGGAGTGGCTATGAACAAAGGCGGAGTTTCTACACGTCTGGAGAGCGTTAGCGCCGCGGATCATTTCATAAAGTTAACAGCTAACACCAGCATTAAAGACTTTTAAAAGAAGTTTAGTTCAAAACACACTTTCAGACAGCAGCGAGTGTTTGAAATAACTTGATCCGATGTGTATTATGATCACCATACAAGGCAGAAATATTTATAAGCGATGCAAAAGACTATGCATGCTAGCCATTAACGTTACCATAGTAAACATAAATACGACCGCTTGAAGAAATCAGACGCCAGCTTCTAATTCTCTATCACAGTCATGTATTTATTTAGTAACATATTTTATCTGTCATAAGTCTCGTCTCGAGAGTTTAGCTCCGCGTATGTCATAAAAATATAATGTTTTTTGTTCGGGAGCTTTTATAAAAATATAGAAATGATCATTCTTTCTAAATGTGATGTTTAAACTGTGACAACAAATAAACAGAAACAGACTCGACTGAATAAGTAGGTAGGCTATGTTCATACCACTAATTTTCAATCCTGATAAATTAATTAATTATGATCAATGTATCCCTTATTATTGTAAAACATTGATGCTTTTGGATTTAAATCTTTAACAAAGCATGCAAACAAACGGCCGCTTTTATCATGTTCGTTTTGTGATCGCGCTAGTTCCAGTGACTTATTTCTTATTAGTTTTCTGATAACTTCTCTTTGTCGGTGAAATGATGGGATTGCGTGACGTTGTTCCTGAGAGGCGTGTAAAGGGTGGGTTTTAGTGAAGCGCAGCGGAGCTTCTAGCCCGACGGTGGAAATGCAGCGTGATTTTGGCCTCGGTGCTACAGGTCCGAGGCTATTAGCCCTGCCCGGCCCGTTTAAAGCACTGGCCCGACAGTGGAAAAGCGGCTAGTGAGACGCAGGGAAGAACTCAGCATCCACTCTCTTATCCGGGATACTCTTCTTCGGTGTTTGTTTTCACTGGTTTTCGAAACAGAGCCACCATTCTCACCCTTTTGTGCAACAGCAGCTGCTCCGGTCACGTGATCCTAACTCAAATCTTATTGCACGGCCCGTGTTTTCGCTTTACGAAATTGAAAAGATTCGTCGGACTGGTGCGGAAAAAAAAACAATTGCATTTTCAGTGCGCGAATGTTCGCGGTCTATGTGGAAGCATCCATAGAAATGTATTGCTTTATTCCAGTGCGTCATCGCATCCTATATTCGTTTCGCTTTTTCGCGCTCAGTGTGGAAAGGCCTTAAGGTGACTAGTAGGCGCTTCAGTGCCCACAGTGCTTAAAGTGAAAGTGATCACTAGAGGTCACATGGCCATCAAAGCCTTCAATATAAGTTGATTACTATGGGCCCCAGGCCCCTCAAAACATACAGTGTACCAGAACATACAAGCTTACCAGTAGAGGCCCTAGACACCCTGAGCACTTCCAGTTTAGGCTGACCAGAAGGGGCTTCAGGCCCCTCAGCATATACAGTGTAAGTTGATTACTAGGGGCCCCAGGCCCATCAGCACATACAGTGTAAGCCTACCAGGAAGGGCACCAGGCCCCTCAGCATTTACATGTCCAAAAGAGGCTCCAGGACCCTCAGTACTTACACTGAAGGTGATTCAAGGGGCCCCAGGGCCTTCAGCCTATAAAGTGTTCACAGATCACCAAGGGCCCCAGCCCCCATAGCATGTACTGTACAGTATAGGATTATCACTAGGAGCCCCAGGGCCATCAGCCTGCACCAGAGGTAGTCGATGGGATTTAGAAAAACAAGAATAATAATTGATGATGGTCAGGAGTCTGAATCTAACAAATTCTAAACAAATATCTTGCTGGAATTCTTAAGAAAAAATATAAACAAGATGGATAGAACATTCTCCTCAGTAAACAGCACTCTAAAACTGTAAGAAAGTCTAATTGGTGTTCAGTGAGGCATCATATAAGCTCAGCGTGAGATGATGCTCAGTCTGTTCTTGAAGCCAGTCTGGAGTGAATGTTCTACCTGAGATGAACCGAGACCTAAGCGTGAACATGGCATTGCCTGTCTAATCCTGACGGATGATTCACACTAAGGGATTTTCAAGGCCTTCATCATCAGTCTTCATCCAAACCCACCCTCACACTTCTCTGAGACCAGTCCGATGTGTAATTACAGACGAGCAGGACAGGGAGATTGTAGGAGTGTAGAACTCAGCTCCTCTCATCTGTGACTTCACTCTTCTAATCAGGGTTCTCTCTCAACCTTTTATCAAGAACGAGCATCTCACACAGTCTGAGTGGCAGCCACCCTCACTACTGTTTCTTTTTTTCTGTTTCTATTTCACCAAGGTTCTTGAAAGTCTATTTTAAGGGTGCATCAAAACAGACGCAAATATCAAGTTGTATCAGGCAAGTCCTTTAAATAGCTAAATGAACTCCTCCAAACTTCTGCCAGCACTCACCATTTATGTGAAGTATATACTCTGCAGAGAGAAAGTAGAGCTCTTACAGAGAAGTGTGTACATCCAGGCAGAACATTTAGGATAATAGTTGCAAATGAAAAAAATGACTTCATTTAATAACTATTATGTCATTCCAATCCCATATGTTATTTTTTGAGGTCACTATGAACTGCAAAAGTCGCTGGTTTGCTTTAAATCATTTTTATCACTATGAACTGCCATTGTATGGAAAAGAGCTGTGCAATGATTCTTAAAGGGGTCATATGATGCTGCTAAAAAGAACATTATTTTGTGTATTTGGTGTAATGAAATGTGTTTATGCGATTTAAAGTAAAAAAAACCACATTATTTTCCACATACTGTACATTATTGTTTCTCCTCTATGCCCTGCCTTTTTGAAACGTTCTTTGCCTGGACATTTGGGCCGCCTTATGCAAATTTTTCCACATAGTGAGGTAGATATGTGGGGGAGTGTTAGAATGAGCCGTTTTAGGTAGGTGTGGCTGACTCTTAGCTTTTATAAAGAATATCTCTTTGGATTTGAGACTTTAGTCTTTGCAACTTTACAGATCTTCTTTATGCACCAAGAGCTTGTAACACTCCAAAGAGAAAGGAAAAATTGAAATCGCATCACATGACCCCTTTAAAAAATCATATTTTTGTGTACCTCAGAAAAAAAAAATAACATGGGATTGGAATGTTTGTTAAAGGGTTCATTCACAGCAGTCATTACTCAGACGTTACTAATTTAAGTAGTATTGAAGTTCAAGTGAAATTGGACCCCACTGACTTTCATTGTGTGCAAAAGAAAAGAAAAGAAATTGGGAGAAGTAATCCTTTTGCACCATACATACAGACCTGTTGAGAAAAACCACCATAGCTGGTCAGCATCCCATTTTCAGTTTTTAACTGACCTTTTAGACTTCCTTGGTGAAACATCAAAAATATCAGCAACAAGACCAGCACAAAAGCATAAACCAGCAAGACCAGCCCCAAAGCACATATAAGATAGATAAAATACTATAAAATACTGTAGAGTACTCAAAATCAAAATGTAAAGTAGACAGACAAAAGTCCAAGTCATTGGTTTGCTTCCCAATTCTCAACAAGAACAGTGTATAGAAGTCGATGGTTTGCATTATATAATAATTTTATTTAGAGCCAGGCCATAGTCACAAGTAATTATGATTAAGACCATATAAAACTTAAAGTATTGTAAATGTCAAGTCAAAATTGTGCCTCGATTCAAGTTTAGAGTCTCAAGCTCTCATTTCTGATAGCTTAGATTGCATGTCTGTAAAACAGGATATGGAAAGTCCTGCTCACATCCGCCTGTAAACCCTGATTGTACATCAGGCTTTGTTTGCACAATATTTGTCTGAGCACAAGAACTTAAAGCCTAAAAATAAGACCAACAATCACAGGATTAGGTCTTATCTGTAGACACACATTCTGTGGTACCCAGTCAGCAGAGGTTTCAAATGTCCTCATATGGACCTTTAGTGATTCTTCACTGATAAAACTCATTGCAATACTTGCTCGATCACTCAAATCCCACTTATTTATATGTCCCACATGTCTGAAAGTGGTTTCCAGTTTCATTAGCTTTCATCATTTCATCAAGTGTAAATGAAACATGAGAATGGATAGAGCAGACTGGAAACAGCAGCTCTGAAGCTTTCTGTATTGGTGTAAATGGCATGTGTGGGTAAGTTTTCAATTACCGTATTAGCCCGAATATAAGACGACCCCCCCTTTTTCCAGATGTACCTTTTGGAAAAAGGCTTTTTAAAAACCAAATCTTGTTTTTTCTCAGTAAAACACATTTTGTCTTCAATTATTTTCATATTGCATATTTTTCCTATTTTAATTTTTGTTTTGAAAGTATGGTAAAAACTGGTAAAATGTACCAACAATCACATTTAAAAAATATACACTTTTTGATATACCATTAAAAAAAAAAAACCGGTAGCCCATCTGAATTAGGACATTTAGGCTATCCATCTAATAGTAGCCTACCAAAATCTTATTAGAAGTTAAATCTTACTGTTACTATTATTGACATGTCAAAGTCTAGACCCTGAATATAAGACGACCGCGTTTTTTCAGATGTATTTCCAAGAAAAAAATATCGTCTTATATTCGGGACAATACGGTATATACAGTGCTCCCCTCCTAGCACTTAGCACGGACTGCTAACCTGTCCATAGACACATGGTCAATGATTTGTAATGGGCCTATAATGTACTGTATTATATGACTGAATCAGGCTTTAGTGGTACATTATTATCTGTCATGTGTAGAATGACCCAATTACTGAGCTGATTTAGCAGGATAGTCTACCGCAAAGATTTTCTTATGAAAACTCACTGGAGGCCTGTTAAAGGGATAGTTCACCCAAAAATGAAAATTTGATGTTTATCTGCTTACCCCCAGGCAGGGGCGTAGATTACGCGGGGGACGTGTCCCCCCCCACTTTTAATGTCACTTAAATTTGTCCCCCGCACCTTTTGGGGCAAGTGTGTTCGCATAGAGGTTTTCAAGAGCTGGTGTGAATAAATATAGATTTAAAAATAATAATAATAAAAATAATAATTAAACAAGGTTTCTTGAGCAGCAAATCAGCATATTATAATGATTTCTGAAGATCATGTGACACTGAAGGCTGGAGTAATGATGCTGAAAATTCAGCTTTGATCACAGGAATAATTTTAAAATGTATTCAAATAGAAAGCAGTTATTTTAAATAGTAAAAATATTTCACAACATTACTGCTTTTGCTGTACTTTGGATCAAATAAATGCAGGCTTGGTGAGCAGAAGAGACTTCTTTATAAAACATAAAAAATCTTACTGTTCAAAATATATATATATTTTATTTCCCTCACTTCTGAAATTATGGCTACGCCCCTGCCCCCGGGGCATCCAAGATGTAGGTGACTTTGTTTCTTCAGTAGAACACAAATGAAGATTTTTAACTCAAACCGTTGCAGTCTGTCAGTCTTATAATGGAAGTGAATGGGAATCACGGCTTTGAGAGTAAAAAAAAAAAAATACACAAACAAATTATATGACTGACAGACTGCAACGGTTTGAGTTAAAAATCTCAGTTTGTGTTCTACTGAAGAAACAAAGTCACCTACATCTTGGATGCCCTGGGGGTAAGCAGATAAACATCAAATTTTCATTTTTGGGTGAACTATCCCTTTAAGATTATGTCAAATGGTTTGCTTGACACATTATTTACTTTTAAAAAACATCCCTAAAATAATTCAACCGCATAATACTGTAAATCACAAGAAATAATATATTCATTAGCAAATTTTAAACTGAAAACATCTGCACAATTTTGCTGTGTTCTTTAATGAAGTTAATAAATACAAAATAATTAACCCATACACAAATGAAATATATATGAAATATACTGTATATACATTGTCATATGAAGTAAAAACATATATTAAAGCTATTAGAAATTTCATAATTAACATATATATAGCACATACAAATATGCATGTTTATGTTTATGTAATACATTTTTGGACATATATGTTATGTATATCAATCCTAAAACCTGTCAATACATGATGATGTTATATAAGTAAATATAAAAGATAGACATCTATGCATGTGTGGTGTTTTAATAAAGTCGCATGTATGTATAGTTGACATGTTATTGCTACATGTAATACCGTTTAAAAATCATAATATAGATATTATTAATATACAGTATGTACATATTTTACTATGGAGAGTTTATTTACATTATAAACTTACACAGAGAATATACGTACATTATATACGTACATTATGTGCAAATTATATATGGCCTTATAAGTAACATATATGGCAATATCACTCTTGATATAGTGCAATAAATGTCAGAAATTACATTTCTGCATGGGAACTCATGGAAACATTAAGGTCAGCGGCACAATTACTTCATAAATTATTAAACACTAATTAACACGTTTTATTTGAGTCTCTTCTGTTAATTAGCATTCCACACATCTACATCAGATCAGACAAATATATTCAGTCTCGAGGATGGTGACAGATATAAACACACTTTTTAAGGGCAGTTGAATGTTTTTGCTCCCTTGTTCCAAAGAAAGTCTTTCCTTTTTGGAAGCTTAATCTATAAAGACAGACATGACAGATACAATTACAGTGGCAGAAGAATTCTTGTTCTCGACAGGATGTTGATGTGATTATTACGAAGGATAGTTTTTTCATGGCTAAGAGTTTCTATACAGGCCTCAAGGCATCTATTATTTCACGTTTCACACATGACTGCAAACACTTGTTATTTCAGATCCATAGTGAGGTGGAGGCAATTGTTATGTACATTCATCCTTCTTTCAAATTCTTTAGCTTGGCAGTAGAAAAAGTGAAAGTGGTACAGTCACAAAAATGGTCAATGGCTCTACTGAATGGGATTAGAGGTATTGGCTTTTGTTCTTATGCCTTGTTAACTGGGGAAAGCCTTTTTTTCTTTTGTTTTCCAATTAAGTAGGTCTGCTCTGTCTTCTTTTTCCATCAAAAGCAGATTAACATGCATTCTACCACAGCTAACATGACAAATCTGGTCATATAGTAGGTACCCTATTTACTGTAAGTCAATCCCCTAGCTGTGTCATATGCTTTGAATGAAATGTGTATCATGTCTGTTCATATAATTCATATTCATTCAAGTTCCTTGAATGATTTTTTTTTTTTGTCTCTCTGTCCTATTTCCCTTCAAATGCTCTCTTTTTAAACAATAAATAAAGCATTGCCCACAAGGCTATCTGCTCCAACAACTGTATATACCATACAACCTCTCCAAGTTTTTGTTCCCTTAGTTTACAAATTGTATATACTGCATATACTGTAAGCCGTCTTCATCTAATGCAGACCCAGGATTGAGAGATTTGAAAGAAGTTGCATAGCCAAGGGCAAACACAATGAGAAAGTTTGTGTTTATCTAATCTTAAGATTCTCATTGCCTTCCAATCACATTACAAGCGTGGTGTGATGAAAAAGAGACAGAAAGTCAGAAAGAGATGCGTTTGTCTGTTTGGAGAAGCAGAAACCGCAAGTGATGTCAGTAAGAATGGTTCATTCAGAATTGTATGTCAGTAATTGCCACAGTTGAATGCCATTTATCAATGCAGTTGGAAATTCAAGGTGTTTTTTTAGGGGTTGAGATAAACCATAAATCTACAAGGTGGAAAAAATAGCTGGAAAGAGAAGATAAAAGTGTGTGATGCTACAGAAAATGCCGTTTTGGACCAGATATCTGTGATATCTGACTGCTTTTTGTCATCTCTAAATGAGTAGAGATTCGGATCAGATGGAAATGATTATTTCTCCTGCCTCAGAGCCAGTTGGGCCTCAGGATGTTCCAGAGTGAAGAATCCATTCTATTCTGCCTTTGAGATACTATAGCCATCACACTCAAACTCTATTCACTCTATGGGGTAAATGCAGTGGAATTACTTTTAGATAAGATACACCTGTGAACTTTTTTTACAAAGAGACTGTTAAGACTGACCGCACAAAAAATGTTCCAAAAACTATAGAGCCAAATGAGGGAATTTAAAAATATATATATTTTATATATGTGCTTGTTCTTGTGTCTCATGATTAAAGGCAGAGTAAGCGATTTCTGGTAGCCAATGTTGATATTTGAACAAGTGCTCCCTTTTTAGATGATATGTGATTTGTGGGTCAATGAAATAATGCTTGTATTTGTTTTATAGATCTATCCAACCTGAATTAAAATGCAATTAATTAATTCAAAAAGTACTAAAAATGACAAAAACACACTATTATGAAATTACCAAAACCTAAACTAAAATTAAAACAGAAAATATAAAGATAAAAATATTTAACAAAAACCATAATAGTATCTAAAAAATGATGCTAAAATAACACTGCTGTTCTGTGACGAGCATGTTTTTGATTTCTGAAACATATATTTTGATTTCTGATATTTTTTGGGAGAAGCATATATGAAAAAATATCACGGTGATACACTTTTCCTGATATCGTAATGAAGATTAAAAACTTGTTCTTAAAAAAATAGTTTGACGGTCTTTTATTTGTATTTCCTGCTTTTAGAAGCTATTATTTCTGCTTCACTGCTTATTAAAATTACATAAAACATAAAAATGTGCTGAAAAGCATCAAATGTACATTGTATTAAAATATATATTTTTACATAACTGTATTCCCTTATACAGTATCTTATGTCTTCTGTAGTATACAGTATATGCCGTATGACCTCGAAAGTTGAGAATATGCCTCTGCGTGAGATTGCTGGTTGTGAAAGAATCAATTCTGTCCTCTGTGAAAGAGTAACACTTTCAGATTAGTAACTTGCTTTGTACAGTGCAAGTATCTAGCCACTTATAACAGCATCAATCACAGCTATCACCAGCACAGCAGACAAACCAATAGCAGCTCAAGACTAAGTTAACTCACCAATGAGATTTGAATTTAAGTTTTCAGCAAGAATATATTTATTTTTGCTCAACCTCATCTATTTTTTAGTAAGTTTTCTCACATTCAGTTGATGATATCAGTGTCTCCTGCTGCACAGAAAGAATTGTTTTGGGGCACCTATTGTATTCAATACATATGAATGTATATTATGAATTTTATTGAATGGCAAAAAGTTAATTCTGCTGTTTTCTTTTTGCAGGTAAATATGTCTACCAACCCATGACCAGCGTATGCCAACTTCCCAGCACGCTGGTTCCAGTTGCCCCCTCAGGTCACACCCACACCATGAACCTGTCCATCTCCCTGGCTGAGCGCTTTCTCAGGACGGCCCCCAAATTCCAGGCTCCACCCTGCCCAGAGTCGCCCAAGTTCTGCGTCATCTCTGAGCTCTTTGTGGATGATTACATGGTCAAACGTATCAACGGTAAGATGTGTTATGTGCAAAGGCCGCCTCCCCCTTCACCAAATCCCAAACACCAACCCCAAATGCCGGCACCTCAACCTGCACCCCAACGTACCAACAAGCACACAAGGCAAGCAGGCCCAACTATTAAACACGACCAACTAAACGAGAAGATCTCAGGCCCTAAAATGGACCACTGCTCGTCTCCCTCCAGTTCAGAAGACTCTGGAATCAATGCATTGGGTCTGCACTACATGGAATCATGCGATGAGGACTCCTGCGTGGATGATGACGACGAGGAAGAAGAGGATGATGAGCTGAGTACCGATGGGGACTCCAGTCCCGGCAGCCTCTGGGACCAGGATGAGTGCACTTTACTGTCACCGTCCAAATCAATGGTTGAGATCATTGAGAAGATCGAGACTACAGTTTGACGTGCCTGTCAATTAATACCACAATTGGAATTCCTCAGTCTCGGAAACACTTCCCAACACTATCCTATATGCAGGTGCATGAGTTCAATGAGCCAGTGCAAGCACACGCTCCCTGTTATGGCAGTGCCATTCGAGGTGGTCCCAGAAGAGCCCTCGAGAGATGAGTCATGGCAACTTCTCTCCTCTACTTACTACAACTCTGATTTCCCCTATAGTCCCTTACGCATGGTGAGGCTAATGTAGGTTACACGCAAGTAAGTGTGCTGACAAACTCATATTGTGAGAACTTTGACCAAATGGGACTCGATACATGATAGAATATTTCATGGATGAACAGATGTAGGAAAGTCAAATTCAAAAATATGAGGCTATGTCTCTCCTTAGAGAGCTCAGACACAATCTGTCCAATGCATAGAAACGGAAGAGGGAATGGCTGATGCAATATGGAGAGATCTAGACTAAGACGGTCTGTGTGTGTTAGGAGGATAGAGAGTGCTACAAAGATAGAAGGAGAAAGAGTGAGGGAGAGAGAGAGTCTTTCAACGTCCTGTTAGCAGAATCAGTCAGAACAGTGGCTAAATCATGCATGAGCTCAGAGGACGGTAATGAAACTTTGCGATGAAAAGAGATTGAGGCTCGTGCCTGAGGGAATGCCCCTTTTCTCAAACTCTCCCACACGCTGAGACTCCCAAGAGGCACAGCCAAGGGTACATTACCAGATGTTTCTTATCTGGCACCAGACTGTGGAGCGAACCAATCCTCCCATCATCACAGTCCTTAAAGTTTGTGTCTTCTTTAGGAGTGGAAAACAACTTTTGACAATCAGTTAGGTTTACGATAAATTCTGCAGAAGAGTGATAAGGAATAAAATTGCATTGTTCGTCCCCCAAGAATCCCATTGTGATCTATGTTCCATTTTGTCAAGCCACTTTAAAAGTGTGTGGTGTATCATTGACAAAGCCAGAGGATTGCTTAGGTGCCATTCACGCAAGATGCGTTTTTGTGTCCTGTTTTTTAATTGTTGGTCTACATAATTGTGCTGGACAGATGCTATTGTTCCTTGATGTTTTTCTCACATCTGCATTCTTAAGAGTTCACCCAAGCACTACGATTTTGTCATAATTTACTCACTGTCATGTTATCACAAACCTGTATGACTTTCTTCTGTGAAAGAATATGACAAATGTTATTTGTATGTGTTGTAAATGGAATTTGGAAGATGCTTTTTGCAAAACAACTTACATTGGATTCAAGGTATACATGGTATCAGGTAAACATTTTATCAAACCCATAATCTTTACATTGCTGGTAGCATGTCTGAGCTACAAGAATGCTATAAACCAGCTTTCAGGTTATTTCTGCCGCCCCTGTCTAGGTGTATTTAACGCAAGAACGCATCCTGTGTGAAGGGCCCCTTAGTGTCACTTTGAGATCTTTGAGATCTTTGAGATCTTCACTGGCTCCAACAGTTTCAGGTTTTCTAAGAGTTTAAGAACATTTGGCCCATTCAGACTTGCCAGAGCATCTCTGGGTCTCATTTTTCCATTGCATTCACACTTATTATATTAAAGGGGTCATATGATGCGATTTCAAGTTTTCCTTTCTCTTTGGAGTGTTACAAGCTGTTCGTGAATAGATAAGATCCATAAAGTTGCAAAGACTAAAGTCTCAAACCCAAAGAGCTGTAGTATTGTTATCGCCGCCGCCATGTCTTGAGGACGCTGTGTGTATCGTTGCGAAAGCGAAACTACTTTGTTTGGCCTTCCAAAAGAGGACACAACTAGAAATCAGTGGTTAAGTTGTATTTACAACACTGTTCCAGAACAGTTCAAACCAAATATTCAGATGTGTGCAGCACATTTTACGGAGGACGAGGACTGTTTCCTGATCCTGGGAGAGTAGCCTACAATGCCGGTGTTCTGACAAATAATGCTGACTCACAGCCTGTAAGTACGTTTTCATATTTAAAGGATTTGCAACTGACGATTCAAACGACAGTTTTGAGCAGTGTTGAGTAGCGCTTGTTGTTTGTCGTTTCTCCAATCACAAATGCAGACATGGTTTTATGTTTACGCGGCGCGATGCAACGCAACGTGTAAAAAGACAGAATAAGTAATTATAATCAGTAATTATGTCCCCACTGGATGCAACAAATGCCTCGTTTATAATGGGTTTTATTGGTTTTGTCTCATCGCTCCGGGACACGGCATCACAATATGGTAAGGGGCGTAACATTTCCGTCACACGTTTGAGGTATTCGGCCAATCACAACGCACTGGATAGCTGGCCAATCAGAGCACACTTTCAGAAAGTTACAGAAAGGCAGGGCATAGAGGAGAAACAATAATGTACAGTGTGTGGAAAATAATGTTTTTTTTTACCTTAAACCGCATAAACACATTTCATTACACCAAATACACAAAATAATGTCATATGACCCCTTTAAGACCACAACTCCGTTACCAAATACCCAAGCACATATAGACTGGCCCAAAATGTAAAAAACAACCAGCATGTCAAGTGCTTCTTTGCCTTGGTTTAAGCTCATGAAACCATTGCTATCACTGCTGAGGTGGAATACAGTCCTAAAAGAAATATCAAAGTCACACAGGGAATTCACACATAAATGTCTTGCTCTACATTTTTAAAGGGATTACAACTTAACCAAAAAATTGAAAGTTATGACAATAAATTTGCTAATTAGGGGACTACGAGCTGAGACTGCCAAGGATGTACTGACTGGATGAAAACCAAGTGAACCCTTTTAATGATCCAACCTCAACCTTATCCAATATCAACCTTTATTTCAAGTATTGGCTCAAAGATGTTATACTTGCTTGCTGTTTGCCAAACCCATGTAATATATAAGCACATATGTAACTTTACTGCCTGAACAAAAATGTTCATTTTGAAGTTCCTCTGATCACGAAAGGACCATGATCCACAGATGGTGCAGGTGTGATTCTCTCCTTGTTACTGAATGAATGAATATAACTATCCCTGTCTCTGCAGTTTTCATATCAGGGACTGATACTGTAGCTACAAATATATACTGTAGACAAAATATTTGTTTATCAAATATTAAAATATACCCTTTTTTCTTATATCAACTATTGTTAACTCACCTCTTATTTTTTCTTATAAAGAAATTTAGAAAATAAGAAATGTTTCTGTCTTTCATTCTGAAAATATGCTTGTGCGTCTTGGTTGATTCCAAACTTAAGTGTTACGCATAGGTGTTAATATAATTTCACAGAAACATTATTGTATGGCTCTTCAGCTGTTAAAGGCTAACTGCATTGACCGTTTAATCCTAGATAATCCTAGAGAACTTCCAGTTCAATTTACCACCTTCATTATCAGAAGAGAAGATATTTTGGAATCATAGAGGAGCCGTTAGCAGAGAAACCCGTTTGAAGCCATCGAAGCAGCGAGACCTTATGCCTTCTTGGAAAACAGATGGGTACTAACAAGAAGAGACTCCATGGAATACAAGCCTGAACCAATGAAATAACAGACCACAAAACTTCCCCATGTTGCTGAGCACACTTGCATCTCTCTTAAAGCTAATTCAAACACATCCAGAACAACCTATATCAATGCTTCTAATAACTGCATTTTTGGTTTAGGGGTATGATTGAGCCATTAAAGGAATAGTTCACCCAAAAAAGAAAATTTACAGAAAATGTTCTCACCTTCAGGCCATCCAAGATGCGTTTCTTCATCTGAACAGATGTGGAAAAATTTAGCATTATATTACTTGCTCACCAGTGGATCCGCTGCAGTGAATGGGTGCCATTAGAAGATGCGGATACTTTTATCATATATCCGATATCAGCAGATGTGGCATTAATTGACAGGGAGGAAAGACGGCACAGAAAGCTGCTCGGACAAAGTTACCTGCTAGGCCACAGTTCATTTGCAATTGAGAGTGGTGGGTGGAATGGAGAGTCGGCACAATCCTTTAAATGAGCACTAGTGATGTGAAATGCCTGTCACCACAGCTCATTCACTGTGAATAAAAATAAAAATGTGATACTACAGATTTAAACAAATACATTTTTAAAGAAATTATTTGTAATTATAAGAAATAAACTCCGGTGAAAATAGCCTTCTATAATTTCTTGTACTGCATGTTCATTTGAAGCAAACATTTGTATTGTATTCCCATTCTTTACAACATACTGTACACATTTTCAGTTCCAGTTTTTGGGGGGACGGCTGATGCCCTGGGACACAGTGGGACCACAGTCCATCCTTGGACATGGATCATTCCAATTATACTCTCTAAAGTGCATTTGAAATATAGACAACTCTGTTTCCATCATGATAATTATAAATTGAGTGTCGACATACACAATCATTCAAAAGTCTAGGGTTGGTAAGATTT
>NW_015666552.1:246494-255760 GCF_001515625.1 Sinocyclocheilus rhinocerous
AAAAATGTTTTAAAAGAAGTCTCATCTGCTCATGCATTTATTTGATCAAAATGCAGTAAAAACAGTAATTTGTTAAGTAATATAACAGTTTAAAACTGTTTTCTATGTGAATATATTTAAAATTTTTAATTTATTCCTGTGATGCAAAGCTGAATTTTCAGGAACCATTTCTCAAGGCTTCAGTGTCACATGATCCTTCAGAAATCATTCTAATATGTTGATTTGCTGCTCAAGAAATAATTGTTTTTGTTATCAGTGTTAAAAACAGTTGCACTGCTTCATATTTTAGTGGAAACTGTGATATATTTGCTCAGGATTCTTTGATGAATAGAAAGTATACTTTTTTTAAAAAAGTAGATTAAAAACAACAACTTCTTTACAGTGTTTTTATTAATAAAAAAAATGAATTTCTTAAAAAATTTAAAAAACACTGACCCCAAACGTTTGAACCGTAACATAGTTTTCTCTTTGTTGATTGAATGTAATACTACATGACCTAACATGCCAGGCAACTTCAATGACATTGCATTCACATATTATAAAATGAATGATGCAATGCTATGTAAACGAGAGCAGATGCCTGCAACAGAGCACAGCTTTATGGATGCAGGGAGGAGAAAATAAGGTAGTCTATCAAGACTTGGAATCGATCCCGCTCAACCACTGTTAGGGGTACCAGACTGCATCAGTCTTGTGAACAGAATGACTGAGGCGGTGCATAACAAGATGAAAACACTGGAAGTGATGGGAGAAACAGTTGACTGTAATGCTCATATCATTGTCCACAGATCTGAAGAATAGAGCACACAGGAAACTCGTGCTAATGAGCAAACAGGAATGTCGGATCCAGCATGCACTCATCCCCACAGGTTGTCAGGGAGACATTTATCTGGGGATCGGAAGAGAGAGAGACGTAAACAAATGAAGCTACAAGGTATCCGGTAGCTTCATTTGAGAGAGGGAGGAGACTTTCATTTCTGAACTTAGCAAAAGTACAAGAAAAAGTGCACTGTCAGTCTCAAGACCATCTAGAAACACAGAGCTCATCTCATTAGATATGCACTCTATTTGAAACTATCACCATTAGTGGAGAATTAGAGCATTACCCCTGGGCTGGCATCATTTGCAGAAAGTAAACAGTCTTTTCTTTCATTGTCAGAATGTGGTGGTGGGGTTTACTTTGTTTGAGGGGATCTAGTGTTGTTAATCTTCATGCAAACAGTGCAGCACAGCAGGCAGAGAGCTAGACTAAGAAACATCCATAGAATTCAGCTAATTAATCCAAGCTAACCTAAGGCAAAACAACAACAAAAAACACTGGCTTACAAATGCATCAGTGAGAAAAGCAGACTTTTGCTTTGAGCTGAAAATTGAACATTTCATTTAGACTGCCACTGTAAAGGGTTAAACTTTGTGCTGAGAGACCTCTAAATGAAGGTGACTGCATGATTGTGTTTGGTTCATCTCATCAAAATGATATACTTTAACATGTTAAAATACTATTTAGGTGAGTTAGCATTTGTATTCTTCTTTATCTACGCATGTTATCTAAATATATTCCTTATCAAAAGTTATGACACCTTTGACCTTTAGGTTCTTCCTTTTTCTGCAGAGCTGTAGCCTGTATGTTTGACAGGGTTGTTTGCCATTCAGAATTGATTTGAGAACGTCAATTTCAAGTTTCTGAATATAAATTACATTTGACTTGAGGTAGCAAATATGATTCAGGATATTTATTCACATTTTAATATGAGGGGATACATTGAATTTATTTGGCAAATTCCATCTCTTGGTCTGAAAGCAAGCCAGTGGCGTCATTATATATCAGTGCAAAAACACTTGGAATGACCTCCTTCACCATGTGTGCCATTTCTGATGATTTTGTGCCAAATTTTGACTATGCAGAAACTAAACTGGGTTGTACACAGATATAAATATGAAACATTTAGAACAGTGTTTCTCATCCCTGGTCCTGGGCGCCCCCCAACACTGCACATTTTGTATGTCTCCCTTATCTGACACCCATTTCAGGTCCTGGAGTTTCTTCTAATGAGCTAATGAGTTGAATCAGGTGTGTTTGATTAGGGAGACACACAAAATGTGCAGTGTTGGGGGGCGCCCAGGACCAGGGTTGAGAAACACTGATTTAGAAAAACGGATGTAAGGGACTTTTTCCAAGTGCTTAAATTATAAGATTTAATAAAAGTATTACATGTTCTTGACCTATTAGACCTAAAAACAATGCTGCTTGTCACTTGTCACATTAGTGTTGATCACTCATGTGCATGCACAATATTCTCAGAAATGACTTTTTTTTATATTCATTGTTCATGCTCATGAAGCTTATAATTACCCCTTATGTTTTATTCTTATATTTTAATCCACAGTGTATCTACTGCTTAGTGCAACAAAGAGGGAGAATATTCACCAACAAAAATTAAAAACATTATTGAGGCACCATTGTGGCTCCTCATACAGCCCAACCTCTGGAGAACCTCTGGAACCCTTTTCAATGTGCTGATCTCCTGGCACTGTGTATTTATAGCACAGGTTCATGCCTTCATTTGGCATGCTCTTTATATGCAAAAATCACCTTCAGCACGCATCTGATACACACCTTTTACTGTATCTGATATGAAATATACAAATCTCACTGATCGATTTGCGGGAAGCGTCAGAACTTTTAAATCCACTAGAACAACACAAAAGAACAAAATGGATTTTAAATTAAATCAAGCGGCCGTCTATATCGAAGTTGAAGTTTGGGTGTTTAAAATCAAAACTAAAATAAGCTCGGTGAGCAGACGGGGTTCTAAATTTCCTATTCACTATTTCACGATTTAAAAAGTGTCTGAAGTATCTATTCATTTTCAGAAACATGCCAGTTAGATTTTGAATTCCATGTCGTCACTTTAAAAGCAATGTGTATTTTGTTTCTATTAAAGTGCGGCTTTAATATCAAAGCCTGACATGCATTTTTCCATTTCGTGACGATACTGGCATCAAAATTGCACACTTTACCTCTAAATCTTATACAAACAAAAATGTAGCATTGCAGAACACAGAATGACCTAAAAACAGCTTATAGCACAGGGAGATTTCTGATAAAATAGTCACAAGTACAAATACTATACATCCGAAAATGGTTATCCAGCATCACCAAAGTACAGCATAAGTAGTGAGATGGTGCTTCAAATTGTTTGTTTACCCTGAGCACAAATAAGTCCATGATGATGATGAATTACTATTGTGAACAGAGGCAAGGTCCTTGAAGAGCAATGAGTCTCTCAAAACATATTGGAGTTTCTCTCAAGAGTGTGATAGCATTCCCAAGGCATAAAACACAATGAAACATGAAGGAAATGCACTGAGAAGCTTTCAAGCCCACCAAGATACATGTGAACTCACCCCTCTTGTTTAATGTCCAGCAGCAATAGGCTCAGCGTCTCACTGAATGCTGGATTGTGAGGGTGGGTGGTTTCAGGTAAATTGCCCAGATTAGAACATTGACTTTGGAATTAGCACGACACTAATAAATGCAGCACAGCCAATAACAGCCCTGGCAGTGAGATTATTTAACAACACATTCAGTCAGTTTCACAACTTGTGAAGACTCCATAATCACCCTCTCTATCTCCTTAAGCCTATAGTGCTTTTTCTTTCCATAAGACTGAAAATTCACAGTGTGAGCAGAGATGTGCAGTGCTGAGACATGGCACGGTTTAAATACTCAAGAGAGGCCAGCTGTGCCTGAGTCAGATCATTAAAACAGGAAGAAAAAAGGGATTGGAGTCCAAACACTCCTCCACAAAGCTCAATCAACTCAGTCACGAGGGCAACAAAACCTCCAGCGCTGCTTCATTTACAATTCAAGTTAGTGTTATTACAGATGAATCATAACCCTTTTGGTTGTGTTAACTGCTGTTGCGTAAGTCATTGTTGAAGAAATTACAAATACATTTTCCACAAACATTTTAGTGGATGGCCTCTCATACAACAATAAAAGGCATACATCACCAATTCAATTCAAAACCAATTCCTGTGGTTTAATCAAAATTAAACCACAGAAAGAAAAAAAAAGAAATGATACGAAGCCTTAAATACTGTGACTAGTTATGATGTGAGTCTTTTTTTTTACCCTCCTTTGAAAATTCTTATTTTAGGTTTAACACTCATTTTCCAGGCATAATGGGCAAATCTCATCTCTACTGGATGGTGATTAGAGTTACCATAAGAAAGTAAGTGATACTCTAACTCAGTGTGTGTGTGTGTGTGTTTAATAAGGGACACTTTCTGTTTTATATCACATATACAACTTAAGTAGAGGTGACAGCTGACCACAATGTAAGTAAAACTGGAATGCTAAACAGTCCTAGCGTATGTCTGCAGTATGCATTTAAAAAGATGCTCAAATGCGTTTAAATTGCAATTTTTGATTTTCTAATGTAGTTTTTGTAACATTGACACTTGTTTACAATAATGATTCAAATAGTTAAGATTTATTGGCTGTTGGCACTAAAATATGGGACTATGTCATATAATAAAGCACTTAATGATTTGGCAACCAAAATCAAAAAGCAGGTAAACATAAAGACTCATGAAAATTGTCAAATTGCATCTCTAAAAGTAAAAGAATATTAACAATATACCAAATGATCACTTATTATTACACACATACTGTATCAGTTTAGCTTCTACCTATAGGCAAATTAAACCAGAATTAAAACTAAACATTTAAAGACATAAGTATTTATTGTAAATTAAGAGTTCTGTTTTTTAGACAATTATATTCAAATCCAGTGAAAAATGTGCACTAATGTAATGCACCGAAGCTTAATATTGTCTTTATATTTCCAATATTATTTATATTATATTATAGTACTGTATATTATATTTCCAAATACAAAAAAGAAAAAGGTTGGCTACAACCAAAAGTATCAAGAAAGAATAAAAGTAACAAAAGTGTACTTTCACTTCTCGCAGCAACAACATTTGTTAGTCCTGAAGTTCAGTTTTGTATAAAAATAAATGGACCCACTTTATATTAAGTTGCCTTAACAACTATGTACTTACATTTAAATTAACCATTTGGTACAATGCATTTATTGTGTACATACATGTTTTTACATTGTACTTTTAAAAATACCTGCATGTAATTACATCTGTAATTAATTTCTGTAATTACATTTATAATTACACTGTTGATCCATCCCTTACATACTCATACCAGCAAACCTGTCCCTAACCTTACCCGTATCCCACCTCAATAGCAGCAAAAGTGTTTTGCAATACAATATGAACACAATAAGTACATTGTACTTATTTTTTGATGTAAGTACATAGTAGTTAAGGCCACTTAATATAAAGTGGGACCAAATAAATAAATAAGAATGCAATATAATAGACTTTGAAATTAATAAGGGACACTTTCTGTTTTATATCACATATACAACTTAAGTAGAGGTGACAGCTGACCACAATGTAAGTAAAACTGGAATGCTAAACAGTCCTAGCGTATGTCTGCAGTATGCATTTAAAAAGATGCTCAAATGCGTTTAAATTGCAATTTTTGATTTTCTAATGTAGTTTTTGTAACATTGACACTTGTTTACAATAATGATTCAAATAGTTAAGATTTATTGGCTGTTGGCACTAAAATATGGGACTATGTCATATAATAAAGCACTTAATGATTTGGCAACCAAAATCAAAAAGCAGGTAAACATAAAGACTCATGAAAATTGTCAAATTGCATCTCTAAAAGTAAAAGAATATTAACAATATACCAAATGATCACTTATTATTACACACATACTGTATCAGTTTAGCTTCTACCTATAGGCAAATTAAACCAGAATTAAAACTAAACATTTAAAGACATAAGTATTTATTGTAAATTAAGAGTTCTGTTTTTTAGACAATTATATTCAAATCCAGTGAAAAATGTGCACTAATGTAATGCACCGAAGCTTAATATTGTCTTTATATTTCCAATATTATTTATATTATATTATAGTACTGTATATTATATTTCCAAATACAAAAAAGAAAAAGGTTGGCTACAACCAAAAGTATCAAGAAAGAATAAAAGTAACAAAAGTGTACTTTCACTTCTCGCAGCAACAACATTTGTTAGTCCTGAAGTTCAGTTTTGTATAAAAATAAATGGACCCACTTTATATTAAGTTGCCTTAACAACTATGTACTTACATTTAAATTAACCATTTGGTACAATGCATTTATTGTGTACATACATGTTTTTACATTGTACTTTTAAAAATACCTGCATGTAATTACATCTGTAATTAATTTCTGTAATTACATTTATAATTACACTGTTGATCCATCCCTTACATACTCATACCAGCAAACCTGTCCCTAACCTTACCCGTATACCACCTCAATAGCAGCAAAAGTGTTTTGCAATACAATATGAACACAATAAGTACATTGTACTTATTTTTTGATGTAAGTACATAGTAGTTAAGGCCACTTAATATAAAGTGGGACCAAATAAATAAATAAGAATGCAATATAATAGACTTTGAAAGGAATCTGGTTGATTCACTCCTCTTGCTTTTCTTAATGGAGAAAACGCTCTCCATGTGGATGATGGAATTCTGAGGATGAATGAGTCTATATCCAGCATGACAAGATCTGCTGCTCGAATCCTTTCATCCTTTCAGCTCTTAGTAGCTGCCCTGCCTTGATCTTCCTTCCTTGGCGTAGTGGAACCTAGCAACAGCCAGTGTGTTCACATTTCACACAATTCATGCCAATTCGCATCCGTCTACTATTCTAATCTGAGATTTTTTTGTCTTGTTTTGTTTTTAACATTAACACTTGTATACAAAATAATTATTGAAACGCAATAAATACCAAAGCAATCTTGGCTGCTTGGGTGTAAAACAGTAAAATATGATACGATTCTATATTATGCAGTGATTGGCAAAAAAAAAAAAAGTCACATGTTGACCCTTTGTGACAACAAGAAAAAGTATTGGGACACATAATCCATGCCTCAGAATGTTGAAAGTATTAGCACATGGCATTCTATAAAAATCTTCCGTTTTGTGAGGTGTAAACATCAAACATGTTGCCAAGTCTCTAAGAATGTACACCAATAATCATTCAAAAGCACTGCAGAGCTTTTGTCCAGCTGGGAATATCTCTGATAACACCTTTTGCATTTTATAATGGGTTAAATGTTTTAATATTCATCACTGATTCAGGTGCAATTAAAGGGAAATTACTATTACAAATCCTTTGCTTTTCTTCTGCTCAAATACAATGCCACAGCACCATCCACAGAAATGCAAGATCTCTTGTCAAACTATTTATTTATTTATTTATTTTGTCCTGAAAACATGAAAATGACAGCAGAATGGAAAGTCAGCTAATTGCATTTTAAATGTGCGCTCTTGAAAGGCTGCACTTGAAGCAGAAGTTTGCTTAATGCTTTTTAAAATAAGAAACACAAGCACTGCACTTCACAGCTCTCTGCACTTGATTTCATGTCCAGCGGTTTATTTATGCGTTTATTTATTTACTTTCATATTTGTATGAAGTACTCTCCTCAAAACAAGATCAATACAGCCCAATATGATGCCGGATCCTCTCTCTTCCTGTCTCTCTGTGCTTTACAGAGTAAACTAGATCCTTTGAATGGAAAGGCTCATGAAACAGCCGGAATAAACAAGAGTTTTACCAGCATAGCATTGTTTTTGTAGTGGTAATGAGGATGTGCTCTTTTAAAAGGCTTCAACATTAATGCATTCAGTGAGATTACACTATTAACTCACCTTATGCATCAAACACCTTAATGTGGTTGCATATACAGAAAAAAACTGGACTTTTTCTCTCCTTTTTAAAAAAGAATGAAATTTAAATACATTACACTTTATAAATGCTACGAGTATGAAAGGTCACACTGGAAAACTTTTCACAAATGACCTGTAATAATTTCTTGCCCTGAATGCACATTTGTCATGTTTCCTCCAGCACTTTAGAGACACAGGCCGAGGCTCAGCACAATCAGAGAGATTTAAAGCCATCATCGAAAAACACTCCATCCTTTGATTGACTCTCTTCCACTGCCCACACATGTAAACGCTCACCGACACACTTAGAAATGGCCTTTTATCTGGGTTGTTCAAGTGCATATGGGAGTATTAAAAGTAGAAGGTGAGGTGGAAACAGTCAGGCCTAAAGGAATGGTCCCTAAAGGAATAGTTTAGGGACCATTAACGCTCTATGTATAGAAATGTAGGTGGAAAAATATGATCCAGTTACCATATCTTACTTCAAGAAGCATTTTAGCTGTGGCTGTGTTGATTCTTTTCATATGTGCTAATTGGTGGGGACCAACAGGGAGACCTCAGAGTAACTTTTATGAAGGTAAATGCATTGTGTTGCTTTCTTGAGCATCAGTGAATTTTTTCACCCTTTGTAATAGTTGTGTATGAGTCCCTCAGTTGCTTTCAGTGTGGAAAAGATGGATCTGCTGGAAAGGGTTCAAATATGCAGAAGATAATGAAAAAACAAAAAAACAATGTATGTGCAGAACCTGGAGGACTTTTTTGAACAGAAGAAAGTTGAACTGCTCAGGACAACTGAGGGACTCACGAACAACTATCATAAAAAAAACAAAAAAACATTTGTGGATCATCCAGGTAATTACACATACCCCCGGTTTCACAAACAAGGCTTAAGCCTAGTCCCAGACTAAAGTGTAAGTCTGAGCCGTTTTAACTGAAAGAAACTTGCACTGACTGATCTTAAAATATATCAGTGCCTTTGTTTTGTCTCAAGATGCATACCAATAATGTTTTTTTCTAAGGCATGTTAATAAAATTACTTAAATGTCCTAATTGAAAAATGGCGTAATCCTGGTTTAGTCTAAGCCCTGTCTGTGAAACCGGGCCCAAGACATTTTTAAAAATATCTATCGGAGCATCTTGAGGATGAGTAAATGAGTATTTTCTGGTGATTAAGCGCATCATTTGTTATGCATGATCAGATCAATTACAGTAAACTACAGTAAAAGCACCTAATTTAGTGAACTAAAGAAGCACCCTAAACAGACATAAGTGAAGTACATAACAGGTTATCCGATCCGTTTCCAAAAATAATGTCCTGATCTGTGTTCTCATCTGCATTGATTAAGCTGCTGATTTAGTGAGTGCATGACTGCGTGTGTCGCTCTGAGAATGCAAAACGCTCTCCATCAGGGTTGGCCCCGCTGAATCACACACTTCAGGGTTTAC